>NC_056438.1:69016184-69131184 GCF_018296145.1 Oncorhynchus tshawytscha
TACTGACAAGTAGTAACAAACAAATATGTGTATTTTTCCAGGTGTGCGCTGCAGGACAGAGGAATTGAACTTAATTGAAATTCAATTTGAAGTTGTGCTCAATTATCAGTTTCTGTTTGGTTTATGTCGCCCATTCATTGTCAGTTAGAGATACAGTCATTTTAAAGAATTTGTCAATACGTCCAACCGGCCTCACAACCGCAGACCACCTGTAACCACGCCAGCCCAGGACCTCCACACCCGGCATTTTCACCTGCGGGATCATCTGAGACCAGCCACCCGGACAGTTGATGAAACAGTGGGTTTGCATAACTAAAGAATTTATGCACAAATTGTCAGAAACTGTCTCAGGGAAGCAAGTTTGTCGTCCTCAAGGGTCTTGACCTGACTGCAGTTCCGCATTGTAACAGTGGGCACATGCTCACCTTCGATGGCCACTGGCACTCTGGAGAAGTGTGCTCTTCACGGATTCATCCAGGTTTCAACTCTACGCTACAGATGGCGTCGGGTGGGCGAGTGGTTTGCTGATGTCAATATTTTGAACAGAGTGTCGGTGGAGTTATGGTATAGGCAGGCATAAGCTACTAGCTGATTAGCATTAGCTGATATGTCACCCATTGAGCATGCTTGGGATACTCTGGATTGACATGTACGATTGCATGTTCCAGTTCCCGCAAATATCCAGCAACTTTTCACAGCCATTGAAGAGGAGTGGGACAACATTCCACAGGCCATAATCAACAGCCTGATCAACTCTATGGGAAGGAGATGTGTCACTCCAGATACTAACTGGTTTTCTGATCCACACCCTTACCTTATTTTTGAAAGGTATCTGTAACCAATAGATGCATATTTGTATTCCCAGTCATGTGAAATCCATTAATTAGGGCCTAACAAATGTATTAAAATGTACTAATTCCCTTATATGAACTTTAACTCTGTAAAATCTTTTAAATTGTTTAACGTTGCATTTATATTTGGTTTTCACTGTATTTCCGAAAGGACAGTCTGGATTTAAAATGAAGGTGTACAGTTATTTACAGAAGCGGGAGAATCTTTGACAGCTGCAGGCTAAAATTAAATCTAGACTTTGTTTCCTCTATTGTAATCGCTCCCCTTTCACCCCAGCTGCCAAACTAACCCCGCTTCAGATGACCATCCTACCCACGCTAGATTACGAAGACATCATTTATAGATCGGCAGGTAAGGGTGCTCTCGAGCGGAAAGATGTTCTTTACCATTCGGTCATCAGATTTGCCACCAATGCTCCTTATAGGACAAATCATTGCACTCTATACTCTTCTGTAAACTGGTCATCTCTGATACCTGTCACAAGACCCATTGGTTGATGCTTATTTATAAAACACTCTTAGGCCTCACTCCCCCCTATCTGAAAAATCTGCTGCAGCCCTCATCCTCCACATACAAATCCCATTCAGCCAGTCACATTCTGTTAAAGGTCCCCAAAGCACACACATCCCTGGGTCGCTCGTCTTTTCAGTTCGCTGTAGCTAACGACTGGAACGAGCTGCAACAAACACTCAAACTGGACAGTTTTATCTCAATCTCCTCATTCAAAGACTCAATCATGGACCCTCTTATTGACAGTTGTGGCTGCTTTGTGTGATGTACTGTTGTCTCTACCTTCTTTCCCTTTGTGCTGTTGTGTTTGCCCAATAATGTTTGTACCTTGTTTTGTGCTGCTACCATGTTGTGTTGCCACCATTTTGTTGTCATGTTGTGTTGCTACCATTTTGTTGTCATGTTGTGTTGCCACCATTTTGTTGTCATGTTGTGTTGCCACCATTTTGTTGTCATGTTGTGTTGCCACCATTTTGTTGTCATGTTGTGTTGCCACCATTTTGTTGTCATGTTGTGTTGCCACCATTTTGTTGTCATGTTGTGTTGCCACCATTTTGTTGTCATGTTGTGTTGCTACCATGCTGTGTTGTTGTCTTAGGTCTCTTTATGTAATGTTGTGTTGTCTCTCTTGTTGTGATGTGTGTTTTGTCCTTTATTGTTCTTTAATTTATTTTTATTTTGAATCCCAGCCCCCGTCCCCATAAGGAGACCTTTTGCCTTTTGGTAGGCCGTCATTGTAAATAAGAATTTGTTTTTAACTGACTAAGAATTATGAAATAAAATAAATAAAATAGAGATTAGGAGAGAGACTGGGACAGCAAACTGGGTAAAATAACAAAAGTAAATAAATGGTTGCTGGATGAACCTTAGCCAGCACAGTTTGGTTCAGGTTTGCACAATAGTGTGAAAAGGGTGTGAGACCTGTCCTACATGGCTATATCGGGCCCCAAACATAAGGCCATGCTGTTGTTAAGGAGTTGTGAGACTGCAGTGTTTCTGTCTTGTTTTAAAACATTGCCTTTTACACACAATATAATAAAATGCTTCACAGTAGGAGAGTGAAACCATATAAGCATGATGCGAGGGGTTGAAATGTTTGTTTTTTCTCTAAATGAAATAGGATTAACATAGGGTTCAGATGTTTTTGGGGACATTAAAAGATCTCTTAAGATAAATAATGTTACAGATTGGGAAACACACCCCAGGACAGGAGACGTTCAAAAATCATTAGTATCAACATTTGCAAATTTGCCTATGTTTTACCTTGAAGGACAATGTTACCCTCCAGTGGTATAAGGGCAGGACTACAGAAGAGAGAGAGAGAGAATCCCTCTTTATTGAAAACATCCATTTGAAATGATCATTCAACATTTCCCAAATGAGACATGACTGTGTTACACTACCAACTCTTTAATTTCAAGCTGCAGTATGTAACTTTTTGGGACGACCCGACCAAATTCACATAGAAATGTGAATTATAGATCTGTCATTCTCATTGAAAGTAAGTCTAAGAAGATATGTTCTGTGTGCACTATTTCTATGGTTCCCATTCTTGAGTTTCATTTTTGCGTCTTTTACTTTCAGTTTTATACACCAGCTTCAAACAGCTGAAAATACAATATTTCTAGTTATTGAAAATATATTTCACAGCAGTTCAGATGGTACTTTGAGTCTCTACACTATACATTGCTTGTTTTGTCACATAAACTGAAATTAGGCAAACCATTAGAATTTTAGCAAGAAGCGAAATGCCGCAGCAATTTCTGCGTGTTGCACCTTTAAAACAAATCCAGTGGGTGTCACGTTCTGACCCTAGTTCTTGTGTTATTTGTTTGTTTTAGTTGGTCAGGACGTGAGTTGGGTGGGCATTCTATGTTTTGTGTTTCTAGGTTGGTTTTCTGTGTTCGGCCTAGTATGGTTCTCAATCAGAGGCAGGTGTCGTTAGTTGTCTCTGATTGAGAATCATACTTAGGTAGCCTGGGTTTCACTGTTGTTTTGTGTGTGATTGTTTTCGTGTCTGTTCGCCACACGGTACTGTTTCGGTTTTGTTCACGGTTATTGTTTTGTATTCATTGAGTGTTCAGTTTATGTTTTTAAATAAACAACCATGGACACTTACCACGCCACATCTTGGTCCGATCCTTGCTACACCTCCTCTTCAGACGAAGAGGAGGAAAACCCTTACAGTGGGTGAATACTAAGGTGAGAGACACTGTATTTGTATCAGATCAGCCAACTGCAAATGGGCCTTGCAGATGCTCTGCTCAAGGCGCAGCTCTAGTCTCTTCCACATAGATGATGATTTGCTAGAAGGTGGGATGTGGGCACTTGTGGGGTCTGGGAGTGTCACTTTTTCAATATTATCACTTGAGCTCACCAAGTCTCAAGTCTTTCTCCAGCTGATGCTGTCATCAGTGTCCATGGGCACTCCTCTCCAGAGGCCGGCAGCTCTGGTGTAGCCCCTCTTCGGCTTCCTCCTATCCTCCTTGCGGCTCTCCTGGAACGTCCAGAACTCGCCCATGCTGAACACGTAGGTGTTCCTGTTGTGGGCCCACACAAAGTCAGCCTCCACTCTCTCCACCACCCTGTCATCGTTGGACCTCATCCCCTACTTTGCCAGAGGTCTGGGGAGGGCCACAGCGTCTTTGAACACCCAGTACTGAGCACCTACCCAGGCATAGAAAGGAGGAGGGAAACCTTTGATTTACAACACAAGAACAACCACATTCATAAGGATATTAGCCACTGTAGTATGGCTAATTTTGATGTTTTTTAACTCTAACTAGAGACATGTTCATTCGGCACCAAATGGAAGAGAACAGACTGAAACAGGGAGGGATTACCAGCTGTTGCTCTTCATCTCGTAAAAGGCATCGATCTTGTTGGTTCCAGTGGGAGCCCCATCCAGAAATGTCTAATCAGGGCTGGGTTGAGGGAGGAGAGATAACTAGTCCTCTGGATCATCCAGAGATGTGGACCTGAAACAAGCAACACAACATTTAAAGCAGCTGTGTGGAAATTTAACGGCTAATTGTTTACGTCACATTTGGGCTTGAGTGTTGCCTGTGTTTCATATGTAATATAACAAAAATCTATGTTTCAAATCATGAAACTGCAGAATCCTTAGTTATTAGACCAACAATATGTGTTTGCTATATGTGTTTGCTAATAGGCATGGGTAGGTGTGCCCCGTTCTGTCCAATGAGTTCATTTCTGGGCAATATTTCTGCCCATGTAGGCAACCCCTTTTAGCTAATGAGCACACTGAGGCAATACTTCCATATAACCTCTTCATTGTCAATATAAGATAGATTTAGTTTTTTAAGAAGGTAATTCTGCAGACAAAATAGGCCATTCAACTAAGCATGTATGTTTGTGTGATTGTGTAAACACATTCTCAATGCTAGTGTCACTAGTGTTGTATTTGTCTTACCCTTAAAAATAGAGGACCTCTCCTTTAATATTTTCCACAGCGTCTAAGCTGCCTTAACTCTCTCTTGCTCCATTCACTGTTTGTTGGCCTTGGAGGTGAAGGACTGGGCAGGAGTGGGTAATTGGGAATTGCACCACCGCCACCAGGGTGCACTCTAGGCTTGCTCTCCTCCCTCCCTGCGGGAAAGACAAAGGGTGAATCCATAGAGAACAATAGAGGGCTCATCTTTGTATCTGTCCTGTAGATCTCCTTGTGTGTCTGAGCGCAATGGAAGCGCAGTTGAGACCATCTCCATTTTTAAGTAGTCCATTTTTTCATCTAGTACTTCTATGAGTTGCTAAACAAACTGAAAGGGTGCAAACTGCCACCTCTAGTGTGTTGTTTAAACAGGTTAAAGCCAAGGTTGGAGATTTACTGCCACCTGTAGTTAAGGAATGTTTGCTCACTAGTATAATTAATGGCTGATCCCTCCTGATGACATGGAGGGAATTATGTGATTCTCCCGTATCTGATTGGAATTCCCACCCAATTGACTACATTAAAATGGTGAAAGTCCTCAATGGTGCTGCCCATGCTAAAATGGGCTTTTGGGCACGAGTCCTGTATCATTCTCTATGGGTGAATCTTACTTGTATTTCCTTGGCAGATTCTCAATTGGTTTCACTTGACTCCTCTCGTCCCCTCCTCCATCCTCTCCTTGGATCCTTTTGAAAAAGGTTCAAGGTAATTGAGGAGAGGAAATGTGGAAACAAATGCGCTGGTACTTCCACGTCATCATGCCAATGATGTTTACAGGGATGGAATCCCAAAATAAATGTGTAAAGTAGTACAAATAGATGTAGCTAGTTGTGCGAGATATTGTATAGATAAAATGATAAGTAGCATAAAACTAAGGGACATGGTTGACTAAAAAACCTACATTGTAACCTACACTAAGGTGTGAGGGTAAAGGTTCTGCATTCAGGAGCCTCATTTTTAAATGTTGTGTACATAAGAAATATACCCCAAAACATGCATGCGCCAGTTTTTACACAAAAGTTGGTATATATAGAAATGGAACTTGATGTGAGATTTATGAAGTTTATAATGATTTGAGCTTATATATTTGTAGTTGTAAACACATTCTCAAACCTGTAACTGGTTAGTTGTGAACATGAAAAAAACTCATTTGTAGATATAATTGCATTCGTAAACTGTTAACTTAATATTTCCAAGCAATAATTGCATCTGTGCACCTGCGAATGTCAATTTCGTGTGCTAAGACTTCGGTTGTACTTTAACACCCTACCATGACAAAAAGATTTGTAGATGTGAAAAGTGATTTGCAAGCAAAGAGAGCGAGAGAGAAAGCAGGAGCTCTGGAAGGTGGGACCTCTTTCTTCTAACCAATCAGATGAGGCTTTCAGTACACCAGCATACTCTGCACTGGTTGGTTGGTGACAGCTCACATGGTCCATGTTGTCTGGCGCAACCACCGGTCAATCACAACGTACATTACCAGGTTACCGCTGAGACCGAATGTGCAGTGTCCACCAAACCCCAACTGTTAGCTGTCATGGCTAGTATGTTTAAATGTGTTTATTTTATGGCTAGGTAGCAAACTTTTTTTTTTTCTTCTTTGTAATGTGTTATTGGAAGCTATTGTCCAAGTCATTGTTATTAAGTGTTTATAACTCTAACATTGTTGTCAGATACTAGCTACCGAAGTCGATTAGCTAAGTCAAGTTATTTTGCAAGCTATTTTTAAGCTAACTAGCTAGCTTTATGCTGTATGAATCCATACAGAATAGCTAGCTATGGAGTTTTAGTGGAAGCACGACTGAAGGTAGAAAATAATTTGTTTAGCTTTGACATTGGCTGTATTCTATGAATCTGCACTGGCCTTGGATTAATTTAAAGCCCGAGCTAAACCATTTACAATTGTCTGTCTCCACTCTCCAGGCAGCAATCCAATCCCAGTTAGATGGGCTCCATTAGGCCTCCATCAGCTCCACAATGCCCTGGGGGATGTGAAGAACATCCAGAACTCCCTGGCAGAAGTCAGCAGTGACTGGAGGCAAAGCATCAACACCATTGAAAACCTGAAGGCCGTAAAATATGCTGGGTTGCATCCTGTAACACAGTCAGATTGCCTCAGCCGTGGAGAACCTGAAGAATATGAATTTAGGTAGACTACGGTAGTGAATGTTGCAACCGAGGATAGACGATTTGTATGCGCTACTCGGTTCAGCAGCCGGCAGTGCCATGCTCTGAGCTTGTGGCCTACCACTTTGCAGCTGAGCTGTTGTTGCTCTTAGACGTTTCCACTTCGCAATAAAATCACTTACATTTGACCGGGGCAGCTTTAGCAGGGCAGAAATTTTACGAACTGACTGTTGGAAAGGTGGCATCTTATGATGGCGCCAGCGTTGAAAGTTACTGTAAGGCCATTCTACTGCCAATTTTTGCTATGGAGATTGCACGGCTTTGTGCTCGATGTTATACACCTGTCAGCAACAGGTGTGGCTGAAATATCCCTAATTTGAAGGGGTGTCCACATACTTTTGTATATATATTAAAATACCAAAACATGGTCATGGTAAGCACAAATAAATAACCTCACAAATCACCAAGAAAACAGTTACATTCCTCCACAAATACTTTACCAATGAATACTTTAAAGTGCCCGAGCGGCACCAGAACATCAAGATGAAATGAATTTAGTCCTATTAATATGGGTGCATTCAAATTGAAAGAAGACTTACATAGCTTGGTGGAGACCCTAGGAACCTCGAGTTAACCAATCCTGTGAACGGGTTAGGCCACTCTGGTGTCAATACTTCAACAGCAAAGTCAGATATGACGGACGTTTATGAAGTAGGGCATTGAAAACAATAAGAGAGTAATGTAAATATCTATGGGTCTTTAGTGAAGTCCAGACAACCTTTTCATACAGGATGCAGTGATTATCAAAACTGTCAACTGTAACAAAATGATGGGCTCTATGGTAGATGGCATCCGAAGTGTTAAGAGTAGTAGCAGCTGCACTTTGATAAATAATATCACCATTATAAGGAACAGGTTAACTGAACCTGCTTCCTACTGCTTAGAGAAAGCCACAATCTGTTTCTATAGAAAAAGCCAACTTAAAATCTTAGCTTCTGAACCAACTCAACTATATATTTTTTAAACATATTATCCATATAAATACAAATGCCAAAGTATTTATACGTGAGAACACGTTCCATTAGAGAACCATCTAATAAGTGAACATGTCGTTCATCTGAATCATTAGTTTTGGCCATCTTAAGTTTGTTAAATCAGCAAGGGATTCCTGCATAGCTATAAAATCTGACTAGTTTTAACACATCACCAACAAACTATCATGGTCCAAACACACCAAGACAGTTGTGAAGAGGGCATGCCAACACCTTTTCCCCTTCAGGAGACATAGAGAGACATCCTCAAAGAGTTCTACAGCTGCGCCATCGAGAGCATCCTGACGAGTTGCATCACTGCCTGGTATGGCAACAGCTCGGCATCTGACCGCAAGGCGCTACAGAAGGTAGTGTGTAAGGCCCAGTCCATCACTGGGGCCAAGCTTCCAGCCATCCAGGACCTGACCAGAGGAAAGTCACAAAAAATTGTCAGAGACTCCGGTCACCTAAGCCATAGACTGTTCTCTCTGCTATCGCATGGCAAGCGGTACCAGAGAGCCAAGTATAGGACCAAAAGGCTCCTTAACAGCTTCTACCCCCAAGCCATAAGACTGCTGAACAATTAATCAAATGGCACCGGACTATTTACATTGACACCCGCCTGCATTTGTTTTGTACTCTGCTGCTATTCGCTGTTTATTATCTATGCATAGTCACTTCACCCCTACACACATGTACAAATTACCTTGACTAACCTGTACACCCGCACATTGACTCAGTACCGGTACTCCTTGTATATAGCCTTGTTACTGTTATTTTATTGGGTTACTTTTTATTTTTAATTTAGTAAATTTGGTAAATATTTTCTAAACTCTTCTTGTTGGTTAAGGACTTGTAAGTAAGCATTTCATGGTAAGGTCTACACTTGTTTTTGGCGCATGTGAAAAACAAAGTTTGATTTGATTTTAAACATTTAAACTTACCCACCATGATAGCAAACAGCTGGGCTTCTTTGGTGGGTATTGCACAATCAGTCAGTAGTAACCTGGTAATGCACGTCACTATTTACAGGTGGCTGTGGCTGACGACAGCCAATATGAGCTGTCACCAACCAACAAGTGCAGAGTTTGTTGGTCTATGAAATCCTCATCTGATTGGTTAGATGAAACAGGTCCCAGATCCCAGAGCTCCTGCTCTTCTTCTCTCTCTCCTTGCTTGCAAATCGCTGTTTGCACATCTACAAATCTTTTTGTCACGGTAAGGCACTAAAGCACCGTCAACAGTCTGAGCGTGCAAAATTGACATGCTCAGATGAACAGATGCAATTATCGCTTGCAAATATTTAGCTACACATCCATTTTTATTCATGTTCACAACTCATCAGTTACACATTTAAGAATACGTTTATAACTACAGATTATTTCATATTCACAACTCATCAGCTACACACATGCAAATTGTGTTCACAACTATATATCTTTTCTACACGCTCAAATCATTATGTCAATGATTTAACCTCATAGAGAGACAGTGCAGTGACATATTCAATACCGCCTTAAACACTCTGGCCTGCATCTAGCTGATCTAGGGTGTAATCATTAGTCCAACAGTTGCAAAGTAGAGTTTCTATTGGACAAATGTAGGTATGTTTATCCCCGTTTCGTTCCGTTTGCTTCCATTAAAGAAATGTTTTTCAACCGAATTGGCGAAATGAATACACTTGTAACGACCGTCGTATGAATAATTGGACCAAGGCGCAGCGTGAATAGAGTTCCACATTTTAATGATAGTGAAACTTCCAAAACAACAAAGATATAACAATTGTGAAATACATGGCGCACATTGGCACTAAAACAAAACAATATCCACATCACAGGTGGGAAAAAGGACACGCTAAGTATGATCCCCAATTAGAGGCAACGATTATCAGCTTCCTCCAATTGGGAACCATACTCACACCAACATAGAAATATAATACCTAGAAACCCCTCTAGCCACGCCCTATTACACCATAAAGAACCCCCCCCCCAAAGGTGCAGACTCCGACCGCAAAACCAGAAACTAGATGGGGAGGGTTGGGGTGTGGGACGTAGCACCCGCTCAGACTGCGAATCCAGACATGGAGCCGGGTTGAACGCAGGCACAGAGGAAGGCTCTGGCCATGGAGCGGGACCCCCGAGGGCTCTCTATGGTCAGGACGTGACAACAATGCTGATCCTTTTCATAGAAGCCACATACATACACATGATCATTTGTGCTTTTCTAATAACCAATTTCTGTGTTCATCCATGTGACTGACTGAACGTGCCTGAGAGGAATCCTCACTATAAGTATCTGCAATTTGGCAGTACGCCCAGAATTTTGGGGGGAGAATGGAAAGGGATATCTCAGTTTCAAGGTCTCAGCTTGGCGAGAAGAAGCCTTGTGAGGTATTGGTCAGTCATTAACCAAACATTAATTAATTAATTAATTATGAATAATGAATGAGCTAAATCATGTAAATATAACTTGTCTGTGTAAGCAGTATATATTTTTATTTATTTATTTTGTTTTGTATTTGTATTTTGTTTATTTAACTAGGCAAGCCAGTTAAGAACAAATTCTTATTTACAATGTGTGCTGGTTCGCAGTCAGCATTC
Organism: Oncorhynchus tshawytscha; assembly: GCF_018296145.1. Taxonomy (NCBI): domain Eukaryota; kingdom Metazoa; phylum Chordata; class Actinopteri; order Salmoniformes; family Salmonidae; genus Oncorhynchus; species Oncorhynchus tshawytscha. The sequence continues at coordinate 69,026,756 of NC_056438.1, forward strand.
CAATTCATCCCAAAGGTGTTGGATGGAGTTGAGGTCTGGGCTCTGTGCAGGCCAGTCAAGTTCTTCCACACTGAGCTCAACAAACCATTTCTGTATGGACCTCGCTTTGTGCATGGGGGCATTGTCATGCTGAAACAAACTGTTGCCACAAAGTTGGAAGCACAGAATTGTCTAGAATGTCATTGTATTCTGTAGCATTAAGATTTCCCTTCACCATAACTAAGAGGCCTAATCCGAACCATTAAAAACAGTCTCAAACCATTATTCCTCCTCCATTTTTCAGAAAGAGTTTATACTGCTTGTTCACATGTGCACAGTTTCAGTTGTTTTCTTTGTACCCCTTTTCAATGTAAATAAAATAAACATTTGATAACAACAACAAAGATAGAGAGAGGGAAGGACAAGAAAGATAGAGGGGAAGTTATGCACACAGTGTCCTAATGTCTATGCCACCATAGGAATCCCCAGACAGACAGAATTAGAACAGAAAGGGAAATACAGTTACAAAGACTGGTACATGATGCAAGACGGCCAGCGATAATTCTATTGCAGTTGAGATGTTCTGCACATGTAATATGTTAAATCTGACTTAGCTAATGTAGCCTGGAGGCACATTAACATAGACTAGCCCCGAGGCTATACTCTCTGTGTCTCTCAGCCAGAGCGCAACCACCAGCCTTGGAACAGAAGCCTGTGTGTGTGTGTGTGTGTGTGTGTGGGCAACATGCAGTTTTTCTTTGATCAAACACTGACTGTTAGAACAGGCTATAGAGTTCCAGTCTCTCCTACACACTGAACTCACCTGGGCCTACATGTTTGTGGTGAGTCTACACCTCGGTCCTCTGATCTCTCTTGCTCTCTTTCACTCTTGTTCTCACAGGCGTGCTTTCGCTCTCTTTCTCTCGCTCTTGCTTTCTTACTCTCTATTTTTCTTTCTTTCTCGCATTCTATTTCTTTCCCTTTCTCTCGCTTTCTTTCTCTCGCTCTCTTTCTCTCTCTCTTTCACTCTCTTTTTCTCATCCTTTATTTCTGTTCTACACAGACGCATGCATACATGCCTACACTGTATGTATCTACATGGTCTGCCTTATTTGCATTTACAGTGCGAATAGGATACTCAATCAAAATTGGAAATGCTGTTTACATACAGTGCCTTGCGAAAGTATTCGGTCCCCTTGAACTTTGCGACCTTTTGCCACATTTCAGGCTTCAAACATAAAGATATAAAACTGTATTTTTTTGTGAAGAATCAACAACAAGTGGGACACAATCATGAAGTGGAACGACATTTATTGGATATTTCAAACTTCTTTAACAAATCAAAAACTGAAAAATTGGGCGTGCAAAAATTATTCAGCCCCTTTACTTTCAGTGCAGCAAACTCTCTCCAGAAGTTCAGTGAGGATCTCTGAATGATCCAATGTTGACCTAAATGACTAATGATGATAAATACAATCCACCTGTGTGTAATCAAGTCTCTGTATAAATGCACCTGCACTGTGATAGTCTCAGAGGTCCGTTAAAAGCGCAGAGAGCATCATGAAAAACAAGGAACACACCAGGCAGGTCCGAGATACTGTTGTGAAGAAGTTTAAAGCCGGATTTGGATACAAAAAGATTTCCCAAGCTTTAAACATCCCAAGGAGCACTGTGCAAGCGATAATATTGAAATGGAAGGAGTATCAGACCACTGCAAATCTACCAAGACCTGGCCGTCCCTCTAAACTTTCAGCTCATACAAGGAGAAGACTGATCAGAGATGCAGCCAAGAGGCCCATGATCACTCTGGATGAACTGCAGAGATCTACAGCTGAGGTGGGAGACTCTGTCGATAGGACAACAATCAGTCGTATATTGCACAAATCTGGCCTTAATGGAAGAGTGGCAAGAAGAAAGCCATTTCTTAAAGATATCCATAAAAAGTGTTGTTTAAAGTTTGCCACAAGCCACCTGGGAGACACACCAAACATGTGGAAGAAGGTGCTCTGGTCAGATGAAACCAAAATGGAACTTTTTGGCAACAATGCAAAATGTTATGTTTGGCGTAAAAGCAACGCAGCTCATCACCCTGACCACACCAACCCCACTGTCAAACATGGTGGTGGCAGCATCATGGTTTGGGCCTGCTTTTCTTCAGCAGGGACAGGGAAGATGGTTAAAATTGATGGGAAGATGGATGGAGCCAAATACAGGACCATTCTGGAAGAAAACCTGATGGAGTCTGCAAAAGACCTGAGACTGGGACGGAGATTTGTCTTCCAACAAGACAATGATCCAAAACATAAAGCAAAATCTACAATGGAATGGTTCAAAAATAAACATATCCAGGTGTTAGAATGGCCAAGTCAAAGTCCAGACCTGAATCCAATCGAGAATCTGTGGAAAGAACTGAAAACTGCTGTTCACAAATGCTCTCCATCCAACCTCACTGAGCTCGAGCTGTTTTGCAAGGAGGAATGGGAAAAAATGTCAGTCTCTCGATGTGCAAAACTGATAGAGACATACACCAAGCGACTTACAGCTGTAATCGCAGCAAATGGTGGCGCTACAAAGTATTAACTTAAGGGGGCTGAATAATTTTGCACGCCCAACTTTTCAGTTTTTGATTTGTTAAAAAAGTTTGAAATATCCAATAAATGTCGTTCCACTTCATGATTGTGTCCCACTTGTTGTTGATTCTTCACAAAAAAATACAATTTTATATCTTTATGTTTGAAGCCTGAAATGTGGCAAAAGGTCTCAAAGTTCAAGGGGGCCGAATACTAACGCAAGGCCCTGTATCTTCCTGTACCTACTTCTTCTGTGTTGGTACTTATTTTATGCAAAGAATTATGGAATGACTGAGTTGACCAACAACAATCACCAATACTTCCACCACTGCCTTTCTTGTAAAGGAAAGGACTAGCTTGTCTCTTCCACTAACGCATGTGTCTTCTGTTCTTACAGAGTCACACCTGGGGGCCTGGCCTAAGAACATGTGACCACAGACACATCACGACCACACCAGTGTCAGATGAACACTGTGTTTGTGTGTGTGTGTGTGTGTGTGTGTGTGTGTGTGTGTGTGTGTGTGTGTGTGTGTGTGTGTGTGTGTGTGTGTGTGTGTGTGTGTGTGTGTGTGTGTGTGTGTATGTGTATGTGTATGTGTGTGTGTGTGTGTGTGTGTGTGTGTGTGTGTGTAAAATGCTTACTTACTAGCTCTTCCCAAAATTATAGAAAAATAATAACAATAATAAATACAAAATGAGTGATGATAACTTGGCTATATACTGTACATGAAGTACCAGTACTGACTTGATGTGCAGGGGCACAAGATAATTGAGGTAGATACACTACATGACCAAAAGTATGCTCGTCAAACATCTCATTCCAAATCATGGACATTAATATGGAGTTGGTCCCCTCTTTGTTGATATAAAAAAAATAAGTCTTTAGTCAGCCACTGATTGTGCAAGTTCTCCCACTTAAAAAGATGAGAGAGGCCTGTATTTTTCATCATAGGTACACTTCAACTATGACAGACAAAATGAGAAAAAAAATCCAGAAAATCACATTAATTGAATTTATTTGCAAATTATGGTGGAAAATAAGTATTTGGTCACCTACAAACAAGCAAGATTTCTGGCTCTCACAGACCTGTAACTTCTTCTTTAAGAGGCTCCTCTGTCCTGCACTCGTTACCTGTATTAATGGCACCTGTTTGAACTTGTTATCAGTATAAAAGACACCTGTCCACAACCTCAAACAGTCACACTCCAAACTCCACTATGGCCAAGACCAAAGAGCTATCAAAGGACACCAGAACCAAAATTGTATACCTGCACCAGGCTGGGAAGACTGAATCTGCAATAGGTAAGCAGCTTGGTTTGAAGAAATCAACTGTTGGAGCAATTATTAGGAAATGGAAGACATACAAGACCACTGATAATCTCCCTCGATCTGGGGCTCCACGCAAGATCTCACCCCGTGGGGTCAAAATGATCACAAGAACGGTGAGCAAAAATCCCAGAACCACACAAGGGGAACCAGGTGAATGGCCTGCAGAGAGCTGGGACCAAAGTAACAAAGCCTACCATCAGTAACACACTACGCCGCCAGGGACTCAAATCCTGCAGTGCCAGACGTGTCCCCCTGCTTAAGCCAGTACATATCCAGGCCCGTCTGAAGTTTGCTAGAGAGCATTTGGATGATCCAGAAGAAGATTGGGAGAATGTCATATGGTCAGATGAAACCAAAATATAACTTTTTGGGAAAAACTCAACTCGTCGTGTTTGGAGGACAAAGAATGCTGAGTTGCATCCAAAGAACACCATACCTACTGTGAAGCATGGGGGTGGAAACATCATGCTTTGGGGCTGTTTTTCTACAAAGGGACCCGGTCAACTGATCCATGTAAAGGAAAGAATGAATTGGGTCTTTCAGCATGACAATGATTCCAAACACACCGCCCGGGCAAAGAAGGAGTGGCTTCGTAAGAAGCATTTCAAGGTCCTGGAGTGGCCTAGCCAGTCTCCAGATCTCAACCCCATAAAAAATCTTTGGATGGAGTTGAAAGTCCGTGTTGCCCAGCAACAGCCCCAAAACATCACTGCTCTAGAGGAGATCTGCATGGAGAAATGGGCCAAAATACCAGCAACAGTGTGTGAAAACCTTGTGAAGACTTACAGAAAACGTTTGACCTCTGTCATTGCCAACAAAGGGTATATAACAAAGTATTGAGATAAACTTTTGTTATTGACCAAATACTTATTTCCCACCATAATTTGCAAATAAATTCATTAAAAATCCTACAATGTGATTTTCTGGATTTTTTTTCTCTCATTTTGTCTGTCATGAAGTGTACCTATGATGAAAATTACAGGCCTCTCTCATATTTTTAAGTGGGAGAACTTGCACAATTGGTGTCTGACTAAATACTTTTTTGCCCCACTGTAGGTATTACAGAATAGGTCAGGGAGAGTTTAAAAATGTCAGTGAAGACAAGACACTTGCCATCTAGTTATGGCATGCTCTGAGTAATCTGTCTCGTCCCGCGGCCTTGTGAATGTTAACCTGTTTAAAGGTCTTACTTTAAAGGCTGCGGAGAGCGAGATCACACAGTCGTCCAGAACAGATGGTGCTCTCATGCATGGTTCAGTTTTGCCTGCTAAATGCATAGAAGGCATTTAGCTTGTCTGTTGGGCTGGCATCACTGGGTAGCTCGCAGCTGTGTCCCTTTGTTATCTGTGATATCTTGCAAGCCCTGCCACAGCCAATGAGCTTTCGAGCCAGCATAGTAGGATTTAATCTTAGTCCTGTATTGACATTTTGCCTCTTTGATTGCTCGTCGGAGTTGTAGCTGGAATCCTTTTAAGCGTCTGGATTAGTTTCCCGCTCCTTGAAAGCGGCAGCTCTAACCTTTAGCTGAGTGCGGATGTTCCCTGTAAACCATGGCTTCAGGTTGGGAAATGTGCGTACGGTCACTGTTGGTACGATGTTATTGATGCACTTATTAATGAAGCACGTGACTGATGTGGTAAACCCCACAGTGTTATTTAATGTGCTAGCGAAATCGTACCATAGCTTAGCATCCGTTTCATCGGACCACTTCTGTATTGAGCGTGTCACTGGTACTTCCTGTTTGAGTTTTTGCTTGTCAGAAGGAATCAAGAGGATCGAGTTACGGTCAGATTTGCCAAAGGGAGCGTGAGGGAGAGCCATGTATTTTTCTGTGTGTGGAGTAAAGCTGATCTAGAATTTTGTTGCATCTAGTTGCACAGGTGACATGCTAGTAAAAATGAGGTAAAACAGATTTCTGTTTCACCGCATTAAAATCACTGGTCACAAGAAGCTTCGCTTCTGGATGTGCATTTTCTGTGTTTGCTTTTGGCGCTATATAGCTCACTGATTGCAGTCTTAGTGCCAGCATCAGTTTATGGTGGTAAATAGACAGCTATGAAAAGTATAGATGAAAACTCTTTCCTAAATAGTATGGTCTGCATCTTATCATGAGGTATTCTATCTTAGACGAGAAAAAATGGAGACTTCCTTAACATTAGAGATTGCGCATCAGCTGTTGTTAATAAAGAGACACACCCCTACCCCTTCTTACCCAAGGCTGCTGACCGATCTTGACTATGCATGGAAAAAACTGTACATTTTGTATTGTCCATGTCCTTATTCAGCCAGAAACATAGAATATTACAGTTCTTCTGGTCCCTTCGATAGGATAGTCTCAAACAGAGCTAGAACGTAAGGTAAAGGTGGTTTACTTGCTCACCAGTGTAGTTTCGTCAGGTTGCCGGCTCATCCGTCTCGCTTGTGCTGTTTCTTCCTCCTTCAAATCCCATGGATTAGGGCCTGGTACGGAGTTAGCAGAATGTACAGAGCTGTCGACTCGTTGAAGTAGAAATTGTCATCCAAATCAATGTTATTGATCACTGTTCTGATGTCCAGAAACTGTTTTTGGTCATATGAAATGATGGAGGATACCTTATGTACAAAAGACATTAGGATCAGTTTAAAAACACACACAAAATCTATCACTGCAGCACCATCCTTTATGTGTTTGTGTGTGTGCACGCAGAGAGGTCTAAATAACCTGAGCTGACAAGATGAGTAGCTACATCACTTGTCAGATAAAAACCCACAGCAACACAAAACACAACTCTAATAATAACCAATGATTCATCTGGTTAGTAATAATCTTATTTTTTTTTAAATGTTCTTATATGTTATGACCAGAGTTATCACTGTCAGTTTACTTTCAAAGTTTCCTGGCCACCTTGCACTCTTAGAAAAAAGTGTTCCAAAAAGGTTCTTCGGCTGTCCCCATAGGAGAAACCTTTTTGGTTCCAGGTAGAACCCTTTTGGGTTCCATGTGTAACTCTCTGTGGAAAGGGTTCTACATAGCACCCAAAAGGGTTCTACCTGGAACCAAAAGCATTCTACATGGAACTTAAAAGGGTTCTTCAAAGTTTTCTCCTATGGGGACAGCCGAAGAAGCATTTCAGGTTCTAGATAGCCCCTTTTTTTCTAAAAGCGTGGTGCATAACATCATCAGTTGACCTATCAACATAGTATCTGTATGGCCAGACAGAATCTGTGGGGGAGATTTTTTTATCAAAGCCCTTGCAGAACAGCTTGGAATTTAATCAAACTCAACATATTGCTAACATAACATTAAGGACTGCTGATAGATTACTCATTACAGGCAAAATTCGCACTGAGCTAAAGGGTAGAGCTGCCGCTTTCAAGGAGCGGGCCTCTATCCCGGAAGCTTATAATAAATCCCGCTTTTCCCTCTGACGAACCATCAAACAGGCAAAGCATCTATACAGGACTAAGATCGAATGGTACTAAAGAGGCTCCGACTCTCGTGGGAAGTGGCAAGGCCTGCAAACTATTACAGACTACAAGCCGAGAGCTGCCCACGTGACACAAGCCTACCAGACGAGCTAAATAACTTCTATGCTCGCTTTGAGGCTATTAACACTGAAACATGCATGAGAGCATCAACTGTTCTGGACGACTGTGATCACACTCTCTGCAGCCGATGTGAGTAAGACCTTTTAAACAGGTCAACATTCACAAGGGCTCAGGACCAGACAAATTGTCAGGACGTGTACTCTGAGCATTCGCTGACCAACTGGCAAGTGTCTTCACTGACATTTTCAACCTCATAATACCAACATGTTTCAAGCAGACGACCATAGTCCCTGTGCCCAAGAACACTAAGGTAACCTGCCTAAATGACTACCGACCCGCAGAACTCACATCTGTAGCCATGAAATGCTTTGAAAGGCTGGTCATGGCTTACATCAACACCATTATCCCAGAAACCCTAGACCCACTCCAATTTACATACCACTCCAACATATCCACAGATGATTCAATCTCTATTGCAGTCCACACTGCCCTTACACACCCGGACAAAAGGAACACCTATGTGAGAATGCTATTCATTGACTACAGCTCAGTGTTCAACACCATAGTGCCCTCAAAGCTCATCACTAAGCTAAGGACCCTGGGACTAAACCCCTCCCTCTGCATCTGGATCCTGGACTTCCTGACGGGCCGCCCCCCGGTGGTAATGGTAGGTAACAACACATCCACCAAACTGATCCTCAACACGGGGGCTCCTAAGCGGTGTGTGCTCAGTCCCCTCCTTTACTCCCTGTTCACTCATGACTGCACGGCAAAGGCACGTCTCCAACACCCTCATTAAGTTTGCTGATGACACAACAGTGGTAGGCCTCATCACCAACAATGATGAGACAGTCTATAGGGAGAAGGTCAGAGACCTGACTGTGTGGCACAAGGACAACAACCTGTCCCTCAATGTGACCAAGACAAAGGAGATGATTGTGGACTACAGGAAAAGGAGGAGTGAGCAAACCCCCATTCTCATCGATGGGGCTGTAGTGGAGCAGGTTGAGAGCTTCAACTTCCTTGGCAACTACATCACCAACAACCACATCAACACAGTCATGAAGAGAGCATGACAAAACCTATTTCCCCTCAGATCCTCAAAAGGTTTTACAGCTGCACCATCGAGAACATCCTGGCTGGTTGCATCACTGCCTGTTATGGCAACTGCTCGGCCTCCGACCGCAAGGCACTAGTAGTGCGTAAGGCCCAGTTCATCACCGGGGCCAAGCTTCCTGCCATCCAGGACCTCTATACCAGGCCGTGTCAGAGGAAGGCCCTAAAAATGATCAGACACCAGCCATAGACTGTTCTCTCTGCTTCCGCATGGCAAGCGGTACCGGATCACCAAGTCTAGCTCCAAGAGGCTCCTAAATATCTTCTACCCCCAAGCCATAAGACCCCCCCCCTCCCAAAGAACCCTGCTGCTACTCTCTGTTATTATCTATGCACAGTCACTTTAATACTCTACCTACATTTACATATTACCTCAATTACCTCGACACCGGTGCCCACACACATTGACTCTCTACCTGTACCCCCAGTATATATCCCCGCTATTGTTATTTACTGCTGCTCTGTAATCATTTGTTATTCTTATCTCTTACTTTTGGGGGGTATTTTCTTACAACTGCTTGTAAGTAAGCATTTCACTATAAGGTCTACACCTCTTGTATTGGGCACATGTGACAAACACACTTTGATTTGATAAACCATTATGAAATAGTAAATTAGCTATTGGTAAACGGTTTATATTGTAACAGTACAGATATAGTTTCTTCATTTGAGCCAGTTTGCTACAGCCGGAAAATAATCCTGCAGCAAAAGGAGATGTTCATTATTATGTGGATTAAATGTTTTGTTATGGCAAAACAAGTTAGACATTTTTTAAAGTATTTTAAAATACTTCTTGGGGCTAGGCGTCCCGCCAGCCGGACACCTGTCGACAACTCCCGGTGAAATAGGAGGGCGCGCAATTCAAATAAATAATCATAAAGTTATGGATATTAAACTATTAGGTACTTAAAAGCTTAAACTCTTCTTCATCTAACTGCATTGTCCGATTTACAATAGGCATTACAGCGAAAGCATGCCATGTGATTGTTTGTGGACTGCGTCCCATATCAACATGTTTTTCCACCGGCACAGGCGTCATAAAATTACAAATAGCGATTCAAATTCACTTACTTTTTGAAAATCTTCCTCTGATTTGCAATCCAAAGGGTCCCAGCTACAACATGTATGGTCGTTTTGTTAGATAAAATCCTTTTTTATATGCCAAAAAGTCAGTTTAGTTGGCGCCATTGATTTGTGTAATCCACTCGTTCAACATGCAGAGAAAGGAATCCAAAAAGCTACCGCTAAACTTTGTTAAAACAAGCCAAAATATTTTTCTAATCAATCCTCAGATAACCTAAAATGTAATTAAACTATAATATTTCATATGGAAAGAAGTATGTTCAATAGGAAAGCAAAATTAGCACGTGTGCGTCCTCTTCGTGGCGCACGCACAGACTGATTTCCAACTCTGACTTACAGTACTAAAACTCAAAATGTTTCCTAGTTTGGGAAGAAACAAGCCTGAAACTTTGAACAAAGACTGTTGACATCGAGTGGAAGCCGTAGGTATTGCAATCTGGGAGCTGGATTTGGATATGACCCTATACGTTCCATCGGAAGAGCATGGGCTCTCAAAAAAAAACGGGTTGGTTTTTCTTTGTATTTTCTCCTACCATATCTATTGTGTTATAGTCTCATACATTATTTTAACATTTCTACAAACGTCAGTGTTTTCTATCCAATGGTATCAATTATATGCATATCCTAGCTTCTGGGCCTGTGTAACAGGTGGTTTACCTAGGGCACGTCAGTCAGTCGGAAATTCAGAAAAAAGGACCCTAGCCTGAAGAAGTTTTAAAACATTGAATATACTGCAAGTTTTCATTTCCTGCCGTGCAGCAAAAATTCTCTGAAACAAAAGTGCTCAAATTAAGATCCTACAATTGTAGCATACTGTATTTGGGTGTATATGAGTTGATTACATGTATTTTCACTGCTGCAAACTAGTGATATGAAGAGAAAAGGTAATTGGCAACTTCTGACATCTTGTTTTACGGTTGTGGTAAGTCACTGACACCCACACAGTGAGTGAAGTTTCAGTTTTTGTCATCTGCCGCAGTAGAAACTAACACCACTACTGTACACTATTAAATCTCCCTTAATCTTTTCAGTTTGTCAGGGTTGGGGTGTGAATTGTTTAACGTCCCACTCAAACCCAATTTTCCATTTGGGTGTGTGACACCTCCTAAAATTGTGTTCTCACCTTACCTTGTGCTGAGCCTCAAATGCTATAGTACATGGGGCTTTCATTCAACCCTCTTACCAACACCAATACTAAGACACAGTTATGCATTTTGTCATGCCAATTCTTACCAAAACAGCACTTCTCTCTGTTTTTCCTTCTGCACATGCATTAAACCAGTCTCTCAGTATAACTAGAAATCTATTGCTACAGGAATGGAAATCTGTCCTGTCATCAGTGATGAGAGAGAGTGAGAGTGGGGGGGAGACAGTTAGGGGGGTCTGTGGGAGGAAACCAGATTTTGATGCTGTCTGAGTGTAGGAAAGTATTTGTGTATGGCATGTCTCTCTCTGTGTATGAGTGTGTGGTGTTGATGGGCTTAAAAAGAGCTGCAGTTCTGGTGAAAGTCACACATCTGCAAACTCTCAGAGTGAGCGATTCAGACAGAATGATGGGCCTCCGCTCTCTCTTGCTCCTCTTCAGCACAACTCTACTGATGTCCACTTCTTCTTCTCATGGTGCGTGTATTCTCTTATCATGCATTGTATTAGATCGTGTCAGATTTCACTTAAGATGCTGTTTGTTTTAGCATATGAAGTAAATTTATGATTCAAATTGATGATAATGGCGATGATTATGTTAAAATCCTTGAAAATAATGTGTTTTAACTACAATGTAAATGGAGGATTATGATGATGATGATGATGATGAAACTCTTCTCTCGCTTCTAGCCAGTGGAGCAGTAACTCCGTGCTGTATAGAGATGAAAGGCACTATGGTGCGTCGTGACCTGATCAAGCGCTACTACATACAAGACACAGCTATGTGTAACATCAAGGCAGTGACGTAAGTACTTATAACCTCTCATAGGTGTTTATTTGAGCTGCTGTGAATGTTTCAATCAAGTCAAGCAGTGAACATTTTATAAATGCACTACGGGGGATAGAAGACACTGATGCATTCATATGCATTACATACAGGTGCACCGAGTACAAGGAAATTGTTAAAGTCCTGATTGTGTGTCTCTGTTGTGACCATTACCCCCCCAGGTTTGTCACAGTGAAAGGCATACGAATCTGCTCTGACCCTTCCAACCCCTGGGCAAAGAAAACCATGCAGTACCTGGACAATAAGAACAAGCCTCACACACTGAAAAAACATCACATCACATCAACTACTACTACTACAACCACCGCCGCACAACCAGCAAAATACAACCCTCACAAAACAACATTTTCAGCTCACAACCCCAAAATTGCATCTCAATGGCCAACGACTCTCACCACAAGACAATGAAGAACATAGAGTGTTCCAGTTACCTCATAGTAAATTAGACTATTGACTTTGAATATTTGAACATTCTCAAAATGCTGTGCTTATAACACTGTTTTTTTTATTATTATTATTTTTACAATGTACAATATTTATGTCACTTTAATGAATATCTGGTCACAATTTATTTGGGTAGTCCATCTGTAGATGTTTAAGATGGACATACTATCAACAAACAATCTTTAGATAAGCAAGTGCTTGCTAAGGTGACGATTAGGGTAATGGTTAGGTTTATAATAAAGGTCAGGGTAAGGGTTAAGGTTTGGGTTAGGGTTAAGGTAAGGGTTAAGTTTAGGGTTAGAATAAGTGTAAAGGTTAGTAAATAGCTATTTGAAATGTTGATGATAGTCCATCTGTAGATGCTCTATCTAAATAAAGTGTTACCGAGTATCTTAATATATTTATCAATTAATCAATTAATCAATTCAATTCACTTCTATTCACTTCCAAATTCACTTAAATTTGCTGACTATTTGCCAGTATGCCTAAATAATGTATAATGTTTCTTTGTAAGGGTTGATTTGTTGTCCATCTGGTGATGGTTCTTGTGCAAAACGGCTGTCAAACATCACCCAGATGGTTGCCAGACATTAGTAATGGATGTGTACTGTACAATATCATGTGATGTCCTTTAAAACTCTTAGTGAAATTAAAGCAAAGTAAATACAACCAGTTCTATTGATTCATTGAGTTTAAAAGTAAATTAAAGCAGAAGGTGACATTTTCTGCTGGCTACTGCATGTGACTGCTGTAGGTATATTAGTCACTTTGCTTGTCTCACTGATGACCCACAAGACCCATAAGTTCAATGGACAACACATCTGGCCATGCTACAAAGGACAGAAGGATAGATGCAAATGTTACGCAAATGCTTTTAACCCACAACTTGAACTTTAACCTTACCCTGAATCTGAACTTTATACAGAATTTGAAACAGGACACGTTTCTCAAGTACTTGCTCATCAGTTCAGAAAAAAATCTACAATTGGTCAGTGGGTGGCAGAGGGAAAGCTATGGGGGATTTAATTACAGTCGGCATGCTGTTTCCACCAAATCACCATGTACAATTACACGTGGTTGGAGCTCCAGTGGAGCAATCGGTTAGCATGTGGTGTACTTACTAACACGTATCTGTAAATAGGTTACTACATGTGGGAGGAGAGAAAGTTATGGGTCTATCTCTGTTAACCGTGGGGGTTTTGGGTGATTGGCCTTTGTGGAGTTAATATGACTGTTTGAGGTATAGTGGATGTTCTTACATGCCACAGCAGGTTTTCCCCTCCCCTCTGAACAGCCACTAACACCCCCATTACAAGTCACATCACTATGTGCAGTATGAATACTATTATGTGTATGGTTGTGTGTAAGTCACACAACATAGTGAAATGTACAGGGCATTCGGAAAGTATTCAGACCACTTGACTTTTTCCACATTTTGTTACATTACAGCCTTATTCTAAAATTGATTAAAATGTTTATTGCCCCCTTATCAATCTACACACAATACCCCATAATGACAAAGAAAAAACAGCTATTTAGAAATGTTAGCAAATATATAAAATAAAAATTAAAAATAACTAAATTTACAAAAGTATTGAAAAGTATTGAAACACCTTTGGCAGCGATTACAGCCTCGAGTCTTCTTGGGTATGAGCTCTATCAGAGTGACCATTGTACTCTTGGTCACCTCCCTGACCAAGGCCCTTTTCCCCCGATTGGTCAGTTTGGCCAGGCGGCCAGCTCTAGGAAGAGTCTTGGTGGTTCCAAACTTCTTCCATTTAAGAATAATTGAGGCCACTGTGTTCTTAATATCCTTCAATGCTGCAGACATGTTTTGGTACCCTTCTCCAGATCTGTGCCTCGACACAATCCTGTCTCGGAGCTCTACAGACAATTCCTTCGAACTCATGGCTTGTTTTTTGCTCTGACAACTGTTGGACCTTATATCGACAGCTGTGTGCTTTTCCAAATGATTTCCAAGTCAACTGAATTTACCACAGGTGGACTCCAATGAAGTTGTAGAAACATCACAATGGTGTCAGTGGAAACAGGATATAACTGAGCTCATAGCAAAGGCTCTAAATACTTATGTAAAGAAGCTATTTCAGTTTTTTATTTTTAAAACATTTGCAAAAAATTCAAAAAACGTGTATTGTGTGTAGATTGAGGAGGATATATATGTTTAATTTTAGAATAAGGCTGTAATGTAACAAAATGTGGGAAAAGTCAAGGGGTCTGAATACTTTCCAAATTAACTGTGCAATAACATACTGCATGTGTTAACTATGAGTCTTTTTGGATATAAGCATCTGCTAATATTACCATATTATTTATTGTATTGTATAATGCCACTTGTATGCAGAGTACCCTCATTGGGTGTCTTGAAAGGCACTTAAAGTAAACTGTACCTTCATTTTGACTCCTATTATTAATGAAATACATTTACATAAAGCCACTCAATCTGGAGGGAGATTAGAAAACAATCACTTGTTGATACTACAACCCTGGTAGCAATGATTTGGACTGACTTTATTGCTTTTTCTAAGTGATTAGGCCACAAGAGTTTGTTTGAGACTTGTCTGTTCTTCGAAGGGATGAGAGTCTGTCTGATTCTGAGTCTTTGTTGCTACTGTACCTGTATCTATAGTTCTGCTTTGTCGTCATCATCTGTGACTGGGGTGCCAGGCCTGTCTCGTCTCAAGTACAGGGAAAAGGTGCCAGTCAAAGAATAACTTCAGATGAAATCTCTGTGAACAGTGCACTGTACCACATAATACAGTATGTTGATTCAACGTACAATTATAAGGCAACCAGATGCAGTAGGATTGTGAGTTTGCGCAACAAATTAGCATTCAAGTACAGTGCACTGTACAACAAAATACAGTATGTTGATTCAACGTACACTTATAAGGCAACCAGCTGCAATAGGATTAAGAGTTTGCTCAACATTTGAGCATATAGCTGAACCAACATACATTCTCAAGTTCAATTGTATGTTCACTCAACTTCGAATTTTCGGTTGAGTGAACATACAATTCAACTTTAGAATTTATTCTACCTTATTTGCATATTTTCTTTATGTTAGAATTCATCTGTACTGTTTTATACCTTTTGCATCCTGTACATGTGGCAAATAAACATTGAAACTTGAAACTATACATTACATAAATCATAAGGCCTTTCTTTGAGGGCCTACTTACAACCTAATTCAGTGGTCTGAAACTCCTGGTTTACAGACCACATCAAGCCTGCAAGTCACATTATAATGGTTTATCAATGTCAACAAAACAAAGGAGATGATCGTGGACTTCAGGAAACAGCAGAGGGTGCACCCACCCCCTATCCACATCAAAGGGACAGCAGTGGAGAAGGTGGAAAGTTTTAAGTTCCTGGGCGTACACATCACAGACAAACTGAAATGGTCCACCCACACAGACAGTGTAGTGAAGAAAGCGCAACAGTGCCTCTTCAACCTCAGGAGGCTGAAGAAATTTGGCCTGTCACCCAAAACTTTTACAGATGCACAATCGAGAGCATCCTGTCGAGCTGTATCACAGCCTGGTACGGCAACTGGTCCGCCCTCAACCCCAAGGCTGTCCAGAAGGTGGTGCGGTCTGCATACAGCATCACCGGGGGCAAACTACCTGCCCTCCATGACACCTACAACACCCGTTATCACAGAAAGGCCAAAAAGATAATCAAGGACAACAACCACCCGAGCCACTGCCTGTTCACACCGCTATCATCCAGAAGGAGAGTACAGGTCCATCAAAGCTGGGACTGAGGAATTGAAAAACAGCTTCTATCTCAAGGCCATCAGACTGTTAAATAGACATCACTAACTAAGAGAGGCTGCTGCCTTCACTGAGACCCAATCACTGAACACTTTAATAAATTGATCACTAGTCACTTTAAACAATGCCACTTTAAATAATGCCACTTTAATAATGTTTACATATCTTACTTTACTCATATCACATGTATATACTGTATTTATATAATCTATTGCATCTTGCCTATGCCGCTCGGCCATCGCTCATCCATATATTTATATGTACATATTTTCATTCATCCCTTTAGATTTGTGTGTACTAGGTAGTTGGTGGGGAATTGTTAGATTACTTGTTAGATTTGTGTGTAATAGGTAGTTGTGGGGAATTGTTAGATATTACTTGTTAGATATTACTGCATTGTTGGAACTAGAAGCACAAGCATTTCCCTATACTTACATTAATATCTGCTAACCAAGTGTATGTGACCAATAAAATTTGATACGGTTTCATTTGACATCCTCTTATATTTTCTTATACCATATGAAAGTCCTGCGTGCAAGTCCCGTTTTATATCTTAAATTACCACATTTTCAGGAATGTTGTGATATAAGCTAGTAGCCCATTAATTACAGAACTGTATGGGACTTGCACCAGTAAGTAGGGGGGACTTTCAAAGGGTACAGAGACTAAAGAAAGGTCAAGACCGAGGGATCATCACCAGAGACAGAGGCAGCAATAAAAAGAAAACTAACTATAAGCACCTCAGTGGTTATTAAGAAAGCAGAGAACAAGTTTGAAAGGAAGCAAACATTTCCTGTGTCACATCAGCTAGGCTCTATCTACATTTAAGACAGAGATCTGTGGCTGAAACCACAGCTACACACATTCTCTCACGGGCCCTGTGTTATTATCATTGCTTAATGTATTAGCCATCTTCCATCATATGCCCAGTTACACTTTTAGAAAGAATTGTTCCAAATGGGTTCTTCTGCTGTCCCCTTAGGAGAACCCTTTTTGGTTCCAGGTAAAACCGTTTTTGCTTCCAGGTAGAACTTTTTTCGTTTCCAGGTAGAACCCTTTCCACAGAGGGTTCTACATGGAACCCAAAACGGGTCTACCTGGAAGCAAAAACCAAGAAGAGTTTGTCAAAGGGTTATCCTTTGGAGACAGCCGAAGACCCCTTTATGTTCTATACAGCACCTTTTCTTCTAAGACTGTAGGCCTAGTTAATTATTCATGAAAAATGCTTCTGACAGAAAAAGTTTTATTGTGTCAGGCTGTCTTGATCTTGCATATCGTGTTTGGCACAAAAAGTATGTATTTCTATGTATTTGTTTTGTTTTCCTGAGAACAACCGAGTAGATACAGTGCCTTAAGAAATTATTCATACCCTTGACTTATTCAAATGTTTGTTGCGTTACAGCCTGAATTCAAAATGGATAATATTTTTTTAAATTCTCACCCATCTACACACAATACCCGATAATGACAAAGTGAAAACTTGTTTTTAGATTTTTTTGCTAATGTATTAAAAAGAAAATACAGAAGTAACATTTACATAAGTGTTCACACCCCTGAGTCAATACATGCTAGAATCAAAAATAGAAGAAAGCCAGGACTAAAAACAAAGAAAATATAACTATTGTAAAATAGATTGTGTCTGTGAAATGTATATATTATGTAAAAACTGAAGTTAGAAGCCTAAGTGGTATTGTTTATTAGTTTACTCCTATTGGGGGAGGGGTGAAAGGGTTTACGGGGAATAATAAAGGCATATTCTAAAAAGAAGTGTCTGTGTATGTATGTATATATATATATGTGTATATGTATGATTGTTTATGTATATATATGTGTGTATAATGGTATGTGTATGTATGTCTGTATGTATGTCTGTATGGACACTACCCTTCAAAAGTTTGGCATTACTTAGAAATGTCCTTGTTATTGAAAGAAAAGCACATTTTTTTGTCCATTAAATAACATCAAATTGATCAGGAATACAGTGTAGACATTGTTATTGTTGTAAATGACTATTGTAGCTGGAAACTGCAGATTCTTTATGGATATCTACATAGGCGTACAGAGGCCCATTATCAGCAACCCTCACTCCTGTGTTCCAATGGGGCGGCAGGGTAGCCTTGCTAGTGGTCAGAGCGTTGGACTTGTAACCGGAAGGTTGCAAGTTCAAACCCCCGAGCTGACAAGGTACAAATCTGTCGTTCTGCCCCTGAACAGGCAGTTAACCCACTGTTCCTAGGCCGTTATTGAAAATAAGAATTTGTTCTTAACTGACTTGCCTAGTTAAATAAAGGTAAAATAAAATAAAAAATGGCATGTTGTGTTAGCTAATCCAAGCATCCGGGATGCTGGCTTTCTAGGCAGAGACTCTAATGTACTTGTCCTCTTGCTGTTGTGCACCGGGGCCTCCCACTCCTCTTTCTATTCTGGTTAGGGCCAGTTTGCGCTATTCTGTGAACAAGGTAGTACACATCGTTGTACCAGATCATCAGTTTCTTGGCAATTTCTCACATGGAATAGCCTTCATTTCTCAGAACAAGAATAGACTGACGAGTTTCAGAAGGAAGGTCTTTGTTTTTGAGCCTGTAATCGAACCCGCAAATGCTGATGCTCCAGATACTCAACTAGACTAAAGAAGGTCTGTTTTATTGCTTCTTTAATCAGAACAACAGTTTTCAGCTGTGCTAACATAATTGCAAAAGGGTTTTCTAATGATCAATTAGCCTTTTAAAATGATAAACTTGGATTAGCTAACACAATGTGCCTTTGGAACACAGGAGTGATGGTTGCTGATAATGGGCTAATGTAGATATTCCTACTAATGTAGATATAACCTATGTAGATATTCCATTAAAAATGAGCCGTTTCCAGCTACAATAGTCATTTACATGAACAATGTCTACACTATTTTTACTTAAAAGCATTTATAAGCGTTTATAAGTTATATTTATAAAGAATGTATGAGTATATATCATTCATTTAGTCCAAAATGTATGTAGAAACTAAGGATTCTTGCTTAAACTAGCCTCCAGTACATTTTTCACTAAACAGTAATATTGTTCAACTTAATTAGCATTGGTCCCATTTATCAGTGACAAAAACAACTTTGTGTCCACATTGAAAATAAAAATTTGTCATGGATAAAATTGCACTTACAACATGCCATCATAGGTAGACGTCCTTGTCACCATACTGCTTTGATCTCATTGTGATCATTTCCTAGATGCTGAAGTCCACCTTTTAGACCTAACATCAAGGTTCTCAGTTAGCCTACCAGTTCTCTTGTGCCCTCTTCCATTTCTCTTTCCTCCCCTCTTCCCTCCTTTCCCCTTTCCCTTTTTGCCTCCCTTCTTTTGTCCTTTTCCGTGTTTGCGTGGCACTGCCGGTCCCTTGGTCACTGTCTCTCTCTCCTTTCCCTCCTCCTCCTCTCTCTTGATCATTCTGGCTTCATCCACCGTTCCCACAGCCTTCCTCACCCAATCCCTTCCTGGGTCAGCGCAGATCCTCTTCCTGCCTATGGTGTGTAACCTGGAATAGATCAAGATGTCAATCTTTTCCACTTCGGGGAGGTCATTTTTATTTACTTTGTCATTTCCTGGTGAAGACATTGGTAGTGGAGTAAAACCAGTGGGTCTGTATATTGTAGGATACCCACAATAGCATCGTTGGACACATCCTAATATTTACGGTGTAGTATGACAGTGTAGGAAATATTATTGTAGTGTACTGACACTATAGCGTCGATGGGACACAGCACTGTAGTTTGTACGTTGTAGTCCACTACGTTATTAGGGTGGACTCTTGTCTGTGACAGCTGAAGACAACAGCTCTTGATGGGTCCAACATCTATACAGGGGACAGAAAGAGAATAATCTATTATGGTTACACATTACTAGTTTACACACAGGTACATAATACATACGTACACACAGACACACACACTTTCACTCATAGAACTATAGGTAAGTACTCACTTGCATAGACCCCGGCCATCCATGAGGCTACACAGAGCCAAGTGCAGAACACCAGACTCAACCTCATCTTCAGCTGGTGAAAGTGATCAGATTTGAAAGTTTTTAGGTTTAGTAGTCTTAATGTGCTGTTTTGACTGATAGGCTATCTCCTAGCCCTGACTTTATAGGTAGAGGAAGTCCCACCCACACCTTTAGGCTCTTTCCTCTTCCTCCTCGTCTTCCTCCACACCCCTCTCACGCCCACCCTTTGGCTTGTCACCCACTCTGTGGCTAGTAGAGTCACTCTGTCATGGCTTAGAGTGGAAAATATGAGAGTTCACTATGAACGGAAGATCATCACAAAAAGACCCCTCACCACAAGCGCATCAACACACACACTCACTCACACACACACACACACACACACACACACACACACACACACACACACACACACACACACACACACACACACACACACACACACACACACACACACACACACACACACACACACACACAGACACACACACACACACACACGCACGCATCACTCACCACACCTCTCATGCTAAGCCACAAGTCTCTCTTTAAAGAGATGGAAGAGACATGAGTCAACTGATAGTTAGGCTGTCAAACTGTTGAATGATTCTTTTCAAATTTCGAATTTCCTCAAATGTAAGATTCTTTATACAAAAAGCATTACAATAATATTGATGTCTTGATTTTGTCCGAAGTAACGATAAGCAAAATCATGTAAATGTCTAAAGCAACTTTCTTTAACTTCAATGTCAACTTGTTTGACATCAAATAGTTTTAATCTGTATAGATGATGTATTTAGAATGTTTTCAGTGTATTTTGAACACTTTTCAGACAATGCAATTAATTCTGACAACCCAGATGATATTACATGCTGCACAAGAGGAATATGTGATATGCTGGTGTATAACGTGCAGTGGTAGTGTGTGGATTTCTTGCAACACCCCCTGAAGTGGAGAAAAAGAGTGAGGTTTTCAGTGGTTCTGGGTGGGTGACAGTAGCACAGATTTTATACATCATTTTTTCTCAACAAAGCTGATCATTTAGTCCACCTTAGGGGCCCTGGTCAAAAGTAGTGTACTTCATGCGTCTAACCCTAATTCTAACCCTAACCCTAATAATGTCATTATGTCCTTAGCTCAGACCAGTTAAATTGCAATTGAGTCTAGTTGTGTGGCATGGGGTTTCTCTGTGACAGACAGTGAATGTGTTTTACTCTGGCCAAGAGGGCATGGCAGCAGTACTTTTTGAGATTGGACTCTTAAATGGAGGCCACATATCCACTTTAATACAACACTAGAGAGAGAGAGAGAGAGAGAGAGAAAGAGAGAGAGAGAGAGAGAGAGAGGGCAGGGACCCAAATATTCACACTTTTACACTGCAGTATAACCACTCAGGAAAGAAGTACTTAGTGCCAGTCTGAGTATCTGTCTGAGGATGACAGTGAATGAGGGGTGGAAGCAGAAGGAGAGGGATGAAGAAGGGTAGAGAGATAGAGGGCAATAATGAGAGGTATAGTAAGGAGGGAGGAAAATAACTGGAGAAAAGAGATGATCATCACATTTGTAGGCTCAACCAGACCTCTAATGCTTGTCTGGTATGAGGAGTAAACACGTGAATCTTATCCCTTGTGGGATACGGCTAAACACATCCCAGTTATTACTTTCCTTTTTTCCCCTTTAGTAGCATCAACTCTCCAGCGACACAAACGCCTAAATCACAAGCACCCATTATTTAGATCAGGACTTGGCACCTGCTGTTTTACAATCTTTGTGGGAACAAAACCTTAACTACTAACGTCTAACCCTAATTCTAACCCTAACCCTAATTCTAACCTTACTCTAAACCTAACCCCTAAGCCTAAAATCGCCCTTTTCCTTGTGGTGGCTGGTGAAATGTCTCCACTTGTCCAAATGTTCCTTGTTTTACTATCCTTGTGAGGACATCTGGTATAGCCAAAACCACACACACACAAACACATACACCTTGAGAGTCATTATCAACTCCCCATCACACACACAAACACATACACCTTGAGAGTCATTATCAACTCTCCATCACACACAAACACATACAGGTTGAGAGTCATAATCAACTCTCCATCACACACACAAAGACATACACCTTGAGAGTCATGATCAACACTCCATCACACACACAAACACATACATATTGAGAGTCATGATCAACTCTCCATCACACAAACACATACAGCTTGAGAATCATGATCAACTCTCCATCACACACAAACACATACACATTGAGAGTCATTATCAACTCTCCATCACACACAAACACATACACCCTGAGAGTCATTATAAAATCTCCATCACACACAAACACACACACCTTGAGAGTCATTATCAACCCTCCATCACACACAAACACACACACCTTGAGAGTCATTATCAACTCTCCATCACACACACACAAACACATAGACCTTGAGAGTCATTATCATCTCCTCATCACACACACAAAGACATACACCTTGAGAGTCATTATCAACTCTCCATCACACACAAACACATACAGGTTGAGAGTCATAATCAACTCTCCATCACACACGCAAACACATACATATTGAGAGTCATGATCAACTCTCCATCACACACACAAACACATACAGCTTGAGAGTCATTATCAACTCTCCATCACACAAACACATACACATTGAGAGTCATTATCAACTCTCCATTACACACAAACACATACACATTGAGAGTCATTATCAACTCTCCATTACACACAAACACATACACATTGAGAGTCATTATCAACTCTCCATCACATACAAACACATACAGCTTGAGAGTCATGATCAACTCTCCATTACACACAAACACATACATATTGAGAGTCATGATCAACTCTCCATCACACAAACACATACAGCTTGAGAATCATGATCAACTCTCCATCACACACAAACACATACACATTGAGAGTCATTATCAACTCTCCATCACACACAAACACATACATATTGAGAGTCATTATCAACTCTCCATTACACACAAACACATACACATTGAGAGTCATTATCAACCCTCCATCACACACAAACACATACACATTGAGAGTCATTATCAACTCTCCATCACATACAAACACATACACATTGAGAGTCATGATCAACTCTCCATCACACACACAAACACATACACATTGAGAGTCATTATCAACTCTCCATCACATACAAACACATACAGCTTGAGAGTCATTATCAACTCTCCATCACACACAAACACATACACATTGAGAGTCATTATCAACTCTCCATCACACACAAACACATACACATTGAGAGTCATTATCAACCCTCCATCACACACAAACACATACACATTGAGAGTCATTATCAACTCTCCATCACACACAAACACATACACATTGATAGTCATTATAAACTCTCCATCACACACACAAACACATACACATTGAGAGTCATTATCAACTCTCCATCACATACAAACACATACACATTGAGAGTCATTATCAACTCTCCATCACATACAAACACATACACATTGAGAGTCATTATCAACTCTCCATCACATACAAACACATACACATTGAGAGTCATTATCAACTCTCCATCACACACAAACACATACACATTGATAGTCATTATAAACTCTCCATCACATACAAACACATACACATTGAGAGTCATTATAAACTCTCCATCACACACACAAACACATACACATTGAGAGTCATTATCAACTCTCCATCACACAAACACATACACATTGAGAGTCATTATCAACTCTCCATCACATACAAACACATACAGCTTGAGAGTCATTATCAACTCTCCATCACATACAAACACATACACATTGAGAGTCATTATCAACTCTCCATCACACACACAAACACATACACATTGATAGTCATTATAAACTCTCCATCACATACAAACACATACACATTGAGAGTCATTATCAACTCTCCATCACACACACAAACACATACACATTGATAGTCATTATAAACTCTCCATCACATACAAACACATACACATTGAGAGTCATTATAAACTCTCCATCACACACACAAACACATACACATTGAGAGTCATTATCAACTCTCCATTACACACACAAACACATACACATTGATAGTCATTATAAACTCTCCATCACACACACAAACACATACACATTGAGAGTCATTATCAACTCTCCATCACACACACAAACACATACACATTGAGAGTCATGATCAACTCTCCATCACACACACAAACACATACACATTGAGAGTCATTATCAACTCTCCATTACACACACAAACACCTACACATTGATAGTCATTATAAACTCTCTATTAAAGCACCCTGCTTATCTCTGCGGGAGTTAGAATGCCTTGCTAGATTATTCATTTATTGGTTATTAATTCATTTGATTATTCATGTATTGGTAATTAATTAATTTGTTATTAATTTATTGGTTATTCCCTAGTTCTTTTTGGCAGTGTGGTTGTTGGATTGCTGACAGCGTGGCAGATAGAAATTAGATTGGTGATAAGAAGGCGATTGGAATGAGCGTTGCAGGAAATTACAATCAATATTGCCTCTTATATCCTCAACCGCCATCGATCTGGGAGCGGGGATGAGAGACGCATCTTAAACAGACGGCAAAACAAACATGGCAGAGATAGAACAATGCACAAACACACAAATGTATGTATTTATGCACACACTGACACACACATACGCACAAATTAAGAGATGTATAAAATAGGCTTATTGTTTTATAACCCTGGAGAGAGTCAGATGAGCATGAGAACGAGACAAATCTCCTGCGTACAACACACAAATGCACAGACAGACATGAGGGTGGGCAAACAGGAGGGTGAGCAGACAGGTGAGCAGGCAGGAGGGTGGGCGGGCAGGAGGGTGAGTAGGCAGGAGGGTGGGCAAACAGGAGGGTGAGCAGACAGGTGAGCAGGCAGGAGGGTGGGCAGACAGTAGGGTGAGCAGGCAGGAGGGTGGCCAGACAGTAGGGTGGGCAGACAGTAGGGTGAGCAGACAGGTGAGCAGGCAGGAGGGTGGCCAGACAGTAGGGTGGGTGGGCAGGAGGGTGGGCAGACAGGTGAGCAGGCAGGAGGATGGGCAGACAGGAGGGTGAGCAGACAGGTGAGCAGGCAGGAGGGTGGGCAGACAGTAGGGTGAGCAGACAGGTGAGCAGGCAGGAGGGTGGGCAGACAGTAGGGTGGGTGGGCAGGAGGGTGGGCAGACAGTAGGGTGGGCAGACAGGAGGGTGGGCAGATAGGAGGGTGGGCGGGCAGGAAGGTGGGCAGACAGTAGGGAGGGCAGGCAGGAGGGTGGGGAGACAGTAGGGTGGGCGGGCAGGAGGGTGGGGAGACAGTAGGGTGGGCGGGCATGAGGGTGGGGAGACAGGTGAGCAGGCAGGAGGGTGGGCAGACAGTTGGGTGGGCGGGCAGGAGGGTGAGCAGACAGGTGAGCAGGCAGGAGGGTGGGCAGACAGTAGGGTGGGCGGGCAGGAGGGTGGGCAGGTAGGAGGGTAGGCGGCAGAAAGGAGGGTGGGCAGGCAGGTGAGCAGACATGAGGGTGGGCAGACAGGAGAGTTAGCAGGCAAGAGGGTGGGCAGGCAGGCAGGAGGGTGGGCAGGCAGGAGAGTGGGCAGGCAGGAGAGTGGGCAGGCAGGAGAGTGGGCAGGCAGGCAGGAGGGTGGGCAGGCAGGAGAGTGGGCAGGCAGGCAGGAGGGTGGGCAGGCAGGAGAGTTAGCAGGCAGGAGGGTGGGGGAGACAGGTGAGCAGACATGAGGGTGGGCAGGCAGGAGGGTGGGCAGTCAGGAGGGTGGGGAGACAGGTGAGCAGACATGAGGGTGGGCAGGCAGGAGGGTGGGCAGGCAGGAGGGTGGGCAGGCAGAAGGGTGGGGAGACAGGTGAGCAGACATGAGGGTGGGCAGGCAGGAGGGTGGGCAGGCAGGCAGGAGGGTGGGCAGGCAGGAGAGTGGGCAGGCAGGCAGGAGGGTGAGCAGACATGAGGGTGGGCAGACAGGAGAGTTAGCAGGCAGGAGGGTGGGGAGACAGGTGAGCAGACATGAGGGTGGGCAGGCAGGAGGGTGGGCAGGCAGGAGGGTGGGCAGGCAGGCAGGAGGGTGGGCAGGCAGGCAGGAGGGTGAGCAGACATGAGGGTGGGCAGACAGGAGATTTAGCAGGCAGGAGGGTGGGGAGACAGGTGAGCAGACATGAGGGTGGGCAGGCAGGAGGGTGGGCAGGCAGGAGGGTGGGCAGGTAGGAGGGTAGGCGGCAGAAAGGAGGGCGGACAGGCAGGTGATCAGACATGAAGGTGGGCAGACAGGAGAGTTAGCAGGCCGGAGGGTGGGGAGGCAGGAGGGTGGGCAGATAGGAAGGCGGGCAGATAGGAGGGTGGTGAGACAGACCGGCAGGGAGACAGGAGGGCGGCAGGCAGGAGGGTGGGCAGACAGGAGGGTGGGGAGACAGGAGACAGGGGGTTGGCAGGCAGGAGGATGGGCAGACAGACGGGTGGGGAGACAGGAAGGCTGGCAGGCAGGATGGCGGGGAGACAGGAGAGTGGGCAGGCAGGAGGGCGGGGAGACAGGAAACAGGAAGGTGAGTAGGCAGGAGGACGGACAGGCAGGAGGGCGGGCAGACAGGAGGGTGGGGAGACAGGAGACAGGAGGGTGAGTAGGCAGGAGGACGGGCAGGCAGGCAGGAGGGCGGGCAGACAGGAGGGTGGGGAGACAGACAGGCAGGGAGACAGCAAGGCTGGCAGGCAGGATGGTGGGGAGACAGGAGGGCGGGGAGACAGGAAGGCGGGCAGGCAGGAGAGGGGGAGTGAGAGGGGGAACGGGAGAGGGAGGGGGAGTGAGAGGGGGAGGGGAGGGGGAGAATGGGAGAGAGAGGGGGAGGGGAGGGGGAGAATGGGAGAGAGAGGGGGAGTGAGAGGGGGAGGGGGAGTGAGAGGGGGAGAGGGAGAGGGAGAGGGAGGGGGAGGGGAGAGGGGAGAGGGAGGTTGAGAAAGCTAGAGAAAGCAGGTGAGAGATGGAGTAGGTTCTTTAGAAATGAAATCTCCTAGACTAACTTTCAAGTCATATTTTGGTGGCTCTGACCGTCTAGGAGTTTTCATTTCAAAAGAACATTTTGAAACCTGATATGCTGTTAGCTTCATTTGCTGTTGTTACCAAGACTACAGACAGACAGACAACACCCTGATGATCAATGTTATTGTCTCCTTCACTCTCTGGATGTTCTTTCTCTTTTTCTCTCTTGCTTGTTCTCTGTCCATCTGTATTGTATCTCTTTATCTCTTTATCCCTCTCTGAATCCCCTCTTCACTCTCCCAACTCTGCATGTCTCTCTGTCTGTCTGGCCTTTATCAGGTGCAGAGGGAGATATGATTAGTGGCTAGAAAGGCAGCGTAAGATGGAGAGATGATTGTCTGTGTGTCTGTTCTGAGATTCAACAGATCTGTCTGTTATTCACCAGCCCACTGCCTGCTGCCTGGTTTCTGGCTAAACACACCACTGCCTCACCTCTTTGACACACAACACACACACATCGCCTGGATGCCTGGTGAATAGCTAATGAGTCCCTGAGAGCCAGTGTGTGTCTGGCTCTAATCAGTAGAACATTGACCTGTGCCTCATGCATAAGGTAATATAGCACCTTGGTAGACTGGGCAGCCAATGTTTGAGCCTTCTACCCTATTCCCTTATAGAGGTGATCACTGTTTTATTTTATTGATGAGTGTATGAAGTTAGAGAAATAGAGAATATTGGCTTAGATTGTTTCAGGTGCCTGAGGCCTGGGCAGATTTGTAAAGGCAATGTATTGTGGTAAAACCATCCATATCTATTTCATTAATGATATGTGTCGTGTACTATCTGAGATGATTTGATCATTGACTGAAAGTTTGGTAGAGCATGGTTCTTGCAATGCCAAGATAGTGTGTCTGATTCCTGGGACCACCCATACTTATAATGTACGCACGCATGACTGTAAGTCGCTTTGAATAAAATGTCTGCTGGATGGTGTATATTTTTATTTATACAACGGGTGGGACTAATCCTAAATGCTGATTGATTTAAACCGCATCCCAGCCGGTGTCTATTCCACAAGTTACCACTGTGTCACACCCTGACCATAGTTTGCTTTGTATGTTTCTATGTTTTGGTTGGTCAGGGTGTGATCTGAGTGGGCATTCTATGTTGGATGTCTTGTTTGTCTATTTCTATGTCTTGCCTGATATGGTTCTCAATCAGAGGCAGGTGTTAGTCATTGTCTCTGATTGGGAACCATATTTAGGTAGCCTGGGTTTCACTGTGTGTTTGTGGGTGATTGTTCCTGTCTGTATTTTGCACCAGATAGGACTGTTTTAGGTTTTCTCCCGTTTGTTGTTTTTGTTAGTTATCTCATGTGTAGTGTCTTTATAAATTAAAGAACATGAACAACCACGCTGCATTTTGGTCCGCCTCTCCTTCACCTAAAGAAAACCGTTACACACTGGCTGAATCTATGACTTTAAAATGCCTATTTACTGTGTTCCATCTGACAGCTCAATCCACTGTCTCATCAGCCCAGACAGGCAATTTATGAACTTGATCTCCATTATAAAAAGCATCTAAACATTATCTCACATTTATTTTTTACTAACATTTCGTTTTCTTCAGCAGGGATGTGTATATACCTTGCTGTATGTCTCTCTGACAAGAAATGTCAATTGAAAAAAGGTGAAAATGAAATGAAGTGCAGCTAGTTTGCAGTCTTTCCAGCTTCAGTTTGACATGATTGTGTTAGCTGTGTTGTTGACTAGCTCCTCTGAACAACAGTGTCCTGATGAGAGAGCACAGTTTCTATTCCAGGTGAAATCGTGTCTCATTAGCTCATTGTTATGGATGTATCCAAATAAATGTCACTAGAAAACAGCTTAAACAGATGCAGCTACTGTTGTTATCCTGTCTGCACTGTTTGACGTGACTATAAGTTAGCCATAGTTGGCCATCTTGTAAGCAACAAGGGATAAGGCTGGCAACGGAACATTTAGAACAAACAACTGGGTCGCATCCATAGATACAGAACAAAAAGGCTGAACGACTGGGTCACGTCTCTAGTAACCGAACCAATGGAACTAACGACCAGCCGGCTTGGGTAGCAACCCCCAAGCATCAAATGGCAAACACTGCTTTCATAATAGTACATTTTTGGATATACCATGTAAACACTGTTGTTCTAAATCTAAAGCTCTTTGGTCTTTCATAGGCTTATATCTACATTTCAATACAATGTTCTACAGTGAAAGTAATCTGCTGAGAGGGGTAACAAGTACACTGTAAACACCAATGCAATGTAGAAACAGAAAATATTTATTAGGCCAAACATTACTGCTGTATACAGTAGCATACAACAAAACCATAAACATATGTAAACCAAAAGTATATTCTTTAGAATACAGTAAAGAACACAATTGTGAGTGTGTGGGGTCTCGGGGGGCAGTCTAGGAATTGGTAGGGGGGGCAGTCACCAGTGCTAAGCTACGCCTCATCTCTTCTCCGGCCAGGGTCTGGCCACAATACTTCGTCCACATCACAAGATACGTTTTCTCTTGCCAAACACAGAGGGAAGTATCTCCTAGCAACCTTGGAAAGAGGCAACCTTTATGTCCCTACATGCGTCCTCCATTGCCTGGAGAAGCGGCATGCGGGCATAGGGTTGGCGATCATGCACTTTCCAGCGCCAGGCTTAGAAGAATTCCTCTATGGGATTTAGAAAAGGGGAATATGGGGGTAGGTACAAAACTACAAATTGTGGATGGGTGGCAAACCGGTTTTGGACCAGAACAGCCTGGTGAAAACTAACATTGTCCCATAAAACCACAAATCTAGCAGGCTCCTGATCTGGATCAGGGACAAGCATGATGGCTTAGAGTTACAAATGTTTATGCAATACTATGCAGTCATACGTATTTTACAGTACATTACTGTAATGCTAAAATAGTCATTAGATAGTTGCATACCTGTTCTCATTTCTGAAGGTTCGAATTATGGACACCACTGTAAATCGACTCAAGTTGGGCTGGACTCTCAGTCCAGCCTCTCTCATGGTCAAACCGTGGTTGATCACATGATCAACAAGTGTTGCCCTAATCTCATCAGTGATGGCTGTCCTTCCTTCTCTTCTTTGCCCTCGTCCTCTCTTCTTCCTCTTCCCCCTACTCTTCTTGCTCTCTGTCCATTGTTAGCATCCATTGTTCAAAACAGGTAATCTGATCTTTGACCTATTTATAGGCCTATACTACAGTAAAGCAGTGATTGGTTAGTGATCAGTTAAGCTATTAATGTTTGCACATGTGAGGAGTGTGTGTGTGACCTGGTGAATAAGTGTAGCATTTTGATTGGTTGTGTTTGGAAAAGGAAAACAAGTCACTTCCTTTTTGATTTTTGCGATTTAGACAGATCATTGTGTGTAGTGTTTTGAAAAAAGTGTTTTATGCAATTGACAATTGAGTCAAAGGCTGAGAAATAGCTTATGGTTTTGGACATTTGGTGTGTAGTTTTGCACTTTGAGTGAGAGGTTAAAAAAATCGTGTGACATGAAAAGATTTTGTGTGCAAGCAGTTGGAAAAAACTGTAATCAAAATAATGTTTTTAATGAACATATGTCAATCATTAATGGAATATGTTGTTAACACACACACACACATATGTATACACACAGCCCATGCACCTGACACCAGCTATGGGGCCTGACTTCGTCTCGGGCCTAACAACACCCCTGCCAATATATACTCCAAACACCAGCTTCTTGGGCATTATCACTTAATTATATTATTTAAATCAATATTTTGGTCAGGCTCCATAGCTGGTGTCAGGTGCATTGGCTGTGCGTATATGTTTGTGTGTTTGTGTGAGTGCGTACGTGCGTGCGTGTGTGTTTGTACACATTTT
Organism: Oncorhynchus tshawytscha; assembly: GCF_018296145.1. Classification (NCBI taxonomy): domain Eukaryota; kingdom Metazoa; phylum Chordata; class Actinopteri; order Salmoniformes; family Salmonidae; genus Oncorhynchus; species Oncorhynchus tshawytscha. The sequence goes on from NC_056438.1 coordinate 69,057,523, forward strand.
ACTATACAAGAATAGTAAACCAACAAAAATTCAGAGGATTGAGGACATTTTGCCTGTTCTCACTTGTAAAAATACTATTTTAGGTTTAGGGTTAGGGTTAGAATTAGTGTTATGGGTTAGGTTTAGAATTAGGGTTAGAATTTGGGTTAGGAGTTAGGGTTAGGTTTAGAGTTAGGGTTAGGGAAAATATGATTTTGAATGGGAATCAATTGTTGAGAGAGAGAGAGGCACTCATATCTAGTATTTATGAATAGAGGAGACACTGTAGAAAGATGACAGCCGGCCAGAGGACAGAGAACATAGTCTTCACCGATCAATCCTTGAAAGGTCTGCGTATCGATCTGTGTCGTGTCTCCATTGTGACAAATCAAAACATCGCTCCAAACCTGAACACTTCTGACAGCACAAAATGACCTGATTCCAGTGATAGACCATATATATTGTTCTCTCTATGATTCCAGTGATAGATCATATATATTGCTCTCTCTCTATGATTCCAGTGATAGATCATATATATTGTTCTCTCTATGATTCCAGTGATAGATCATATATATTGCTCTCTCTCTATGATTCCAGTGATAGATCATATATATTGTTCTCTCTATGATTCCAGTGATAGATCATATATATTGTTCTCTCTATGATTCCAGTGATAGATCATATATATTGTTCTCTCTATGATTCCAGTGATAGATCATATATATTGTTCTCTCTATGATTCCAGTGATAGATCATATATATTGTTCTCTCTATGATTCCAGTGATAGATCATATATATTGTTCTCTCTATGATTCCAGTGATAGATCATATATATTGTTCTCTCTATGATTCCAGTGATAGATCATATATATTGTTCTCTCTATGATTCCATTGATAGATCATATATATTGTTCTCTCTATGATTCCAGTGATAGATCATATATATTGCTCTCTCTCTATGATTCCAGTGATAGATCATATATATTGTTCTCTCTATGATTCCAGTGATAGATCATATATATTGTTCTCTCTATGATTCCAGTGATAGATCATATATATTGTTCTCTCTATGATTCCAGTGATAGATCATATATATTGTTCTCTCTATGATTCCAGTGATAGACCATATATATATTGTTCTCTCTATGATTCCAGTGATAGATCATATATATTGCTCTCTCTCTATGATTCCAGTGATAGATCATATATATTGTTCTCTCTATGATTCCAGTGATAGATCATATATATTGTTCTCTCTATGATTCCAGTGATAGATCATATATATTGTTCTCTCTATGATTCCAGTGATAGATCATATATATTGTTCTCTCTATGATTCCAGTGATAGATCATATATATTGCTCTCTCTCTATGATTCCAGTGATAGATCATATATATTGCTCTCTCTCTATGATTCCAGTGATAGATCATATATATTGTTCTCTCTATGATTCCAGTGATAGATCATATATATTGTTCTCTCTATGATTCCAGTGATAGATCATATATATTGTTCTCTCTATGATTCCAGTGATAGATCATATATATTGTTCTCTCTATGATTCCAGTGATAGACCATATATATTGTTCTCTCTATGATTCCAGTGATTATATATTGTTCTCTCTCTTCCAGTGATGATTCCAGATTCCAGTGATAGATCATATATATTGCTCTCTCTCTGATTCCAGATAGATCCAGTTCTCTCTATGATTCCAGTGATAGATCATATATATTGTTCTCTCTATGATTCCATTGATAGATCATATATATTGTTCTCTCTATGATTCCAGTGATAGATCATATATATTGTTCTCTCTATGATTCCAGTGATAGATCATATATATTGCTCTCTCTATGATTCCAGTGATAGATCATATATATTGCTCTCTCTCTATGATTCCAGTGATTCCAGATAGACCATATATATTGTTCTCTCTATGATTCCAGTGATAGATTCCATGATTCCAGTGATAGATCATATATATTGTTCTCTCTATGATTCCAGTGATAGATCATATATATTGTTCTCTCTATGATTCCATTGATAGATCATATGATTCCAGTGATAGATCATATATATTGCTCTCTCTCTATGATTCCAGTGATAGATCATATATATTGTTCTCTCTATGATTCCAGTGATAGATCATATATATTGTTCTCTCTATGATTCCAGTGATAGATCATATATATTGTTCTCTCTATGATTCCAGTGATAGATCATATATATTGTTCTCTCTATGATTCCAGTGATAGATCATATATATTGTTCTCTCTATGATTCCAGTGATAGATCATATATATTGTTCTCTCTATGATTCCAGTGATAGATCATATATATTGTTCTCTCTATGATTCCAGTGATAGATCATATATATTGTTCTCTCTCTATGATTCTAGTGTTCTAGCAGTGTTCTAACACAAAGAAAGCACACACACATGGCACGCTGTGGTAATCAATAAGCGGTTTAATTATGGGAGAGCGCACGGCTTCATGGCTCTTCACGGTTCAGTTCAGCTTAATGGCGTCAACTGATCCAGAAGCTATCAACTTAGATAGAGGGGTCTTTACCACCTCAATAGCTTACAAATTGCCCTCTCTGGCTCTCTCCTCCTCTTTCAGTTGTTAAAAGGAGTAGGGAGAACAGAGGCATACACATGGTCACTTCTTGTAGGCTATGTTGCTATTTGTTTTCATTTTTGTCTGACTATCAAATGCAAATACAGTACTCCGATCTAGATTTACCTACCATTACACCTCTTACAGAATCCAAACAAATATTTTCTTAGTTCACATCTTCAGAAGACCTTTCCAGAACAATAGCAAAACAGTTTTGAATTCACAGGGCTCCATGATATTTCACTGCAATACCACTAGATGGCGCACACTGTTCTCTGACAGTTCTCTGACATGCTGTGCCTACCCTCTTAGGACTCTTTTAATTCAGTCTTTGTGGAACTAGGCTAAATATCTCTCTCTCCAACTTTCACATTTCTATTTGATTCTGCGCTCTACAGTGTGCTTCTAGTTGACCAACAACAGAGCTAGGTGCTCTCTCTCCTTCCTCCCTCTCTCTCTCTCTTTCTCTCTCTCTCTCACACACATGCACATGCTTCTTATCACTCCTTAGTCCTAACTTTCACTCCCCCCATCTGTCTTTCTAACTCCCTCTCTTTTCTTACTCTTCTCCCCATCACTCCTTCCCTTCTCTCTCTGTTTGGTCTGGTCACTGTGGGGTTAAATAGTGTGTGTGTGTGTGTGTGTGTGTGTGTGTGTGTGTGTGTGTGTGTGTGTGTGTGTGTGTGTGTGTGTGTGTGTGTGTGTGTGTGTGTGTGTGCGTGCGTGAAAAAGTGTGAGGGCCCTCCTGTTTGGCCTAGATTATACTGAGGGCCTGACGTCTGGGTGTTGAGAGGCCCATGTTTAGAAACACAGGCAGCCACTGTGTCCCTCTGGCCCAGCAGGGGGCTGTGTCCTCAGGCGATACCCTGGATGGGCCCAGCCTGCTGTTCCTCTTGTTTGAATGTCCAGCACTGTACACACTGGGGACTTAGCTGTGACCTGATGGCAGCATGACGATAAAGAAGGAGGAATTGACTATCAGAGAATACTTTGTTTGAGCAACTATGGATTCTGACACCACCAAAAATGTAGACTTGCAGCTTAATAACAATCTGTAGCGTCAATCAAATGTTATTCTTTCTCTAAGGTCTTTCTTTGTGTCTCAATCATCTATAGAAAAACTCAACCATAACTGCCTGATCAGATGTTTTCCGATATGAAGGATTCTTCTTGACAGTGTGTGTGTGTGTGTGTGTTCTCTGAGATAGAGACATTGATCAATATGTGAGAGAGCTGTATAGATCACTGGAGACCTAAGGCAGTAGAAAGAGAGAGGACGATGGAGGATAAGGCTGTGTAAAAGAGGGTGTAAGGAGCAGGGAGGAGATGAAGTGTAAGTATGGAGAAAGAAATGAAAAAATGAGTGAGGTCGTGAGAGAAAGGAGAAGAGGAGAGGAGAGGAGGGGTGAGATTGTAGAGAGGAGAGGAGAGGAGAGGAGAGGAGAGGAGAGGAGAGGAGAGGAGAGGAGAGGAGAGAGGAGAGGAGAGGAGAGGGAGAGGAGAGGAGAGGAGAGGAGAGGAGAGGAGAGGAGAGAGAGGAGAGGAGAGGAGAGGAGAGGAGAGGAGAGGAGAGGAGAGGAGGGGTGTACAACTTTCTGTCTGACTGTGTGTCAATGTGATTATGGTACAATCAGACGTGAGAGGGAATCACTCTCACACACACATCACACACACACACATGTAAGAATTGAGATAGATGGGTCTGGCTCACTGTCAATGGTGTGTGTGTGTGTCAAATCAAATCAAATTTTATTTGTCACATACACATGGTTAGCAGATGTTAATGCGAGTGTAGCGAAATGCTTGTGTGTGTGTGTGTGTGTGTGTGTGTGTGTGTGTGTGTGTGTGTGTGTGTGTATGTGTGTGTGTGTGTGTGTGTGTGTGTGTGTGTGTGTGTGTGTGTGTGTGTGTGTGTGTGTGTGTGTGTGTGTGTGTGTGTGGAACTGTTTAACTATTCCTTTGGGGACCAGAAGTCACACAAGAATAGTAAAGAATAGCCACAAGAATAGTGAACAAACAAAAGTTTGGCTATTAAATCCTTTCAGTCTGGAAAAACCCCAGGGCTTGATGGCATACTCGTAAAGTTATACCAAGCCTTTTTGATATACTAAAAGTTCCAATGTCAGCTTGTTTAAACTACTCCTATAGAAATGGTCATCTGTCAGGTACTCAGCAGGAAGGTCTGATTTCACTATTATTAAAACAAGACCCAGATGACAAATATAAATATCCAGTCTATCTAAAATACTGGAGGCCTCTTACACTTCAAGTTGTGATACAGAAATACTAGTGAAATGCATAGCACTCAGAATTAAAAAGGTTTACCAGGTATTTTTTATCCTGATCAGACAGGTTTTTTACGTGGACAATACATTGTAGATCATATACGATAACTACTAGAAATAATAGAACATCATGAAACATCTAAGAAGCCAGGCCTGGTATTTTTAACAGATTTTGAAAAGGCCTTTGATAAAGTAAGAATGGATTTTATTTATAAATGCCTGGATTTTTTAAATTTCGGTGATTCTTTTATAAAATGCGAAAAGGTCATGTATAGCAACCCCAGGTTTAAAATAGTAAATAGTGGCTACTTCTCAGAAAGTTTTTTATTGTCAAGAGGAGTTAAACATGGGTGTCCACTGTCACCATGTCTATTCGTTATGGCCTAAGAAGTGCTAGCTTTTAAAATCAAATCAGATCCAATAACAATATTAGAGGATTAGAAATCGCAAGCTAGATCCCTACAATGTCTCATTGAAGATCTCAATCATTTTTATGCACTTTCTGGACTAAAACCTAATTATGAAAAGTGTATAATATTACATATTGGATCTTTAAAAAATACAACTTTTACATTACCTTGCAGTTTACCTACAAAATGGGCTGACGGTGAAGTAGACATACTTGGTTTTCATATCACAAAATATATAAATGAGCTCTCCACAATGAATTTCAATAGAAAACTTGTAAAAATAGACAAGATCCTGCCACCATGGAGAAGTAAATACCTGTCTATTTATGGAAAATGTTCCCTGATTAACTGCTTAGTCATATCTCAGTTTACTCACTTACTTATGGCGCTGCCTCCTCCTGATGATTCGTTTTTCAAATCTTATAAGCAAAACATATTTCGCTTTATCTGGGACGCTAAACCAGACAAAATAAAGTGTGCCTATCTATATGATGAATATAAATGAGGTGGGTTGAGATTAATAAAATTAAAAGCACTAAACATCTCTCTAAAAGCTTCACTTATTCAAAAGTCTTACTTGAACCCTAAATGGTTCTTAAGTAGATTGCTAAGAAAAGCTCATCCATTTTTAAAAATGTTTTTTTGCCTTTGTTCAGATTGCCATGTCTCATTTTCGATGAATTGAAAGTTATACTTTTTTCAAAGTATCTCTCTTTTTCAAACAAGCATTGCAGAGCTGGCTACTATTTCAATTTCATCCTCCTGAAAAGATAGAACAAATATTATGGCTGAACTCAAATGTACTGGTTGATAAAATATCGGTATTTATGAAAAAGATGTTTGAAAAGGGTATTTTGTTCTTAAATTATATTGTAAATTGGAATGGTAGAGTTATGTCTTTCATGGAGTTATCAGAATTGTATGGGAAGGTCTGCTTAATCCAAGAGTACAACCAATTGATTACATCGTTTCCTTCGACTTTTTCTTTTTTTGTCTTTAATTCGTTTTCTTGGTTGTTGGTGCATTGGGGGGTTCTTCGGGGAGGGGAATGGAATTGATATATTTTTTAAAATTATTTTCATGGGGGGGTCTCGGAAAGTTGAGGGACAGCTCTTGGGGACTGTGGGGGGGATGTTGGAGGGTTCAGGTCCCTGTTTTTGGCCTTGTGAGAGATATGTCGACATGCCCTTGAGCAGGGTATTGACCCTGGATGCTTCTGTATGTCGCTGTGAATTGGAGTCTGTTGGATGGCTGGTAAGGTGTAGTTGTTGACTGGCTTCACCACAAGTATATTGCATGTTTTGGATAATAAACTTTTTTTTAAACTGACCTACTGGGGACATTTTTGTTTGTCCCCACAAGGTCAAATTATATTTCTAGGGTGTTTAGGGTTAAGGTTAGGGTTAGGATTGAATTAGAATTATGTTAATGCCTTAGGGTTAGGAACTAGGTTTCGTTTTAGGGTTAGGAGTTAGGTTTAGGTTTAGGTTTAGCATTAAGGTTAGGTTTTTAGGTTAAGGTTTGGCTTAAAGTTATGGTTAGGGTAAGAGTATGGGATGTCTTCCAGAGAGACATCAGAGATTGTAACATTCTCTGTTTCACGGAAACATGGCTCACTCAGGATACGTTATCAGAATCGGTACAGCCACCCAGTTTCTTCACGCATCGTGCCGACAAAAACAAACATCTCTCTGGTAAGAAGAAGGGCAGGGTGTATGCCTTATGATTAACGAGTCGTGGTGTGATCATAACAACATACAGGAACTCAGTTCCTTTTGTTTCACCTGACCTAGAATTCCTTACAATCAAATGCCGACCGCATTATCTACCATGAGAATTCTCTCAGATTATAATCACAGCCGTGTATAGCCCCCCCCCCCAAGCAGACACCTCGACATCCCTGAAAGTATTTCATTGGATTCTATGTAAACTGGAAACCACATGTCCTGAGGCTGCATTTATTGTAGCTGGGGATTTTAACAAAGCTAATGTGAAAACAAGGCTCCCTAAATTTTATCAGCATATCGAATGCTCGACCCGAGCTGGCAGCATTCTGGATCATAGCTACTCTAACTTCCGTGATGCATACAAAGCCCTCCCTCACCCGCCTTTGGCAAATCTGACCAAGACTCAATTTTTTTGCTCACCACCTATAGACAGAAACTAAAACAGGCAACACCTGTGCTCATGTCTGCTCGACGTTGGTCCGACCTATCGGATTACACGCTTCAAGATTGCTTCGATCACGTGGACTGGGATATGTTCCGGATAGCCTCAGACAACAACATTGATGTTTACGCTGATTCAGTGAGAGAGTTTATTAGCTAGTGCATCGGTGATGTTGTTCCCAGGATGACTATTAAAACATTCCCCAACCAGAAACTGTGGATTGATGGCAGCATTCGTGCAAAACTGAAAGCGCAAACCACTGATTTTAATCAGGGCAAGTCGACTGGTAACATGACTGAATACAAACAGTGTAACTATTCCCTCCGCAAGGCAATCAAACAAGCTAAGCGTCAGTATAAAGACAAAGTAGAGTCACAATTCAATGGCTCAGACACGAGAGGTATGTCGCAGGGTCTACAGTCAATCACGGACTACAAAAAGAAAACCAGCCCCGCCGACGTCATGCTCCCAGACGAACTAAACAACTTATTTGCTCACTTTGAGGACAGTACAGTGGCACTGACACAGCCCACTAACAAAACCTGTGGGCTCTCCTTCACCACAGCCAACGTGAGTAAAACATTTAAATGTGTAAGGCTGCCGGCCCAGACAGCATCCCTAGCTGAGTCCTCAGAGCATGCACAGACCAGCTGACTGGTGTGTTTACGCACATATTCAATCAATCCTTATCCCAGTCTGCTATTCCCACATGCTTCAAGAGGGCCACCATTGTTCCTGTTCCCAAGAAAGCTAAGGTAACCCCAAAAGGATGTATTCTACGCCCTCTACTGTACTCCCTGTTCACCCATGACTGCGTGGCCATGCATGCCTCCAACTCAATCATCAAGTTTGCGGACGACACTACAGTGGTAGGCTTGATTACCAACAACGACGAGACGGCCTACAGGGAGGAGGTGAGGGCTCTCAGAGTGTGGTGTCAGAAAAATAACCACACTCTTATCGTCAACAAAACAAAGGAGATGATCGTGGACTTCAGGAAACCGCATAGGGAGCACCCCCTATCCACATCGACGGGACAGTAGTGGAGAAGGTGGAAAAGTTTTAAGTACCTCGCTGTGCACATTACAGACAAACTGAAATGGTCCACCTACACAGACAGCGTGGTGAAGGAGGTGCAACAGCACCTCTTCAATCTCAGGAGGCTGAAGAAATGTGGCTTGTCACGAAAACACTCACAAACTTTTACAGATGCACAATTGAGAGCATCCTGTCGGGCTGTATCACCGCTTGATATGGCAACTGCTCCTCCCACAACCCTAAGGCTCTCCAGAGGGTAGTGATGTCTGCACAACGCATCACCGGGGGCAAACTACCTGCTTTTCTGCTACCGGTTTTTGAAAAATGAGCCAGAAATTGTAGTTTTTCTAGGTGGCTCCCATTTTGGCTGTAGTGTTTCCAAGAGCGTGAACAAGAGCGTGTTCTTTGGTATTTTTCTCTGGTAAAGACAATAATTATTCTCCGTCTTAAATTGTATTGTTTATTTACGTATTAGGGTACCTAAGGTTTGATTATAAACGTTGTTTGACTTGTTTGGAAAAGTTTTGTAGTAACGATTGGGATAAATTTGTATGCATTTTGATGGAGGGAAACTGGGTGGATAATTGACTGAAGCGTGCCAGCTAAACTGAGTTTTTATGGATTTAAAGAAGGACATTATCCAACAAAAGGACCATTTGTGATGTATATGGGACCGTTTGGAGTGCCAACAGAAGAAGATCATCAAAGTCAAGGCATTTATTATATCGCTATTTCTGACTTTCGTGGCACCTGCCTGGTTGAAATATGTTTTTCATGCTTTTGTATGCAGGGCGCTGTCCTCAGATAATCGTAAAGCCTTTTTGAAATCTAACACAGCGGCTGGATTAACAAGAAGTTAAGCTTTATTTTCATGTATTACACTTGGGATTTTATGAAGGTTAAATATTTATAATTCTGTAGTTTGAACTTCGCACTCTGCAATTTCACCAGATGTTGGCCAGGTGGGATGCTACCTGCCCATAAGAAGTTAAACAGGCATCACTAACATTGAGTGGCTGCTGCCAACATTGAGTGGCTGCTGACTCAAATCTCTAGCCACATTAATAATTAAAAATTGGATAAATGTATCACTAGTCACTTTAAACAATACCATTTTATATAATGTTTACATACCCTACATTACTCATCTCATATGTATATACTGTACTCTATACCATCTACTGCATCTTGCCTATGCCGTTCGGCCATAGCTCATCCACATATTTATACATACATATTCTTATTCATTCCTTTACACTTGTCTGTATAAGGTAGTTGTTGTGAAATAGTTAGATTACCTGTTAGATATTACTGCACGGTTGGAACTAGAAGCACAAGCATTTCGCAACACTCGCATTAACATCTGCTAACCATATGTATGTGACCAATACAATTGGATTTGATTTGCTTAGGTGTGTGATGAATGATCACATTTAGCCCTTTTGTCCCTCATGAGAGTGGGAATGTATTCAGACGTCTAGTCTTGGATGATGAGCCTCTAGTCACATCTCTGCGATCCAGTGACCAGCTTATCCATCACACACACGCGCAGACACACTACAGAGAGACCGATAACATCTCTCCATCTCTGCTCCTCTCTCTTTCTCTCTGTCTCTCTCTCCCTGTCTCTCTGTCTCCCTGTCTCTCTCTCTCTCCCTGTCACTCTCTCTCTCCCTGTCTCTCTCTGTGTCTCTCTCTCTCTCTCAATTCAATACAGTTCTAGGGGCTTTATTGGCATGGGAAACACATTATCATTGCCAAAGCAAGTTAAGTAGATAATATGCAAAAGTGAAATTTGCAATAATAATCAACACTTAACATTACACTCATAGAAGTTACAAAATAATTAAGGCATTACAAATGTCATATTATGTATATATACAGTGTTGCAACAATGTGCAAATGGTTAAAGTATAAAAGGGAAACTAAACAAACATAAATATGGGTTGTATTTACAATGGTGTTTGTTCTTCACTGGTTACCCTTTTCTTGAGGCAACAGGTCACAAATCTTGCTGCTGTGATGGCACACTGTGGTATTTCACCCAGTAGATGTGGGAGTTTATCAAAATTGGGTTTGCTTGTTTGGTGAGCAGACCCCAGACCTCACAACCATAAAGGGCAATGGGTTCTACAACTGATTCAAGTATTTTTAGCCAGATCCTAAATGGTATGTTGAATTTTATGTTCCTTTTGATGGCATAGAAATGCCCTTCTTGCCTTGCCTCTCAGATCGTTCACAGCTTTGTGGAAGTTACCTATAGCGTTGATGTTCAGGCTAAGGTATGAACAGTTTTTTGTGTGTTCTAGGGCAACGGTGTCTAGATTGAATTTATATTTGTGGTCCTTGCGACTGGACCCTTTTTGGAACACCATTATTTTGGTCTCACTGAGATTTACTGTCAGGGCCCAGGTCTGACAGAATCTGTGCAGAAGATCTAGGTGCTGCTGTAGGCCCTCTTTGGTTGGGGATGGAAGCACCAGATCATCAGCAAACAGTAGACCTTTGACTTCAGATTCTAGTAGGGTGAGGCCGGGTGCTGCAGACTGTTCTAGTGCCCTCGCCAATTCATTGATATATATATATATGTTGAAGAGGGTGGGGCTTAAAATACATCCATGTATCACGCTACTACCCTGTGGGAAAAATGTATGTGTTTTTTGCCTATTTTAACTGTACACTTGTTGTTTGTGTACATGGATTTTATAATGTTGTATGTTTTTTCCCCCCAAGACCACTTTCCATCAATTTGTATAGCAGACCCTCATGCCAAATTGAGTCGAAGGCCATTTTGGAATCAACAAAGCATGAGAATACTTTGCCTTTGTTTTGGTTTGTTTGTCAATTCAGGTGTGCAGGATGAATGCGTGGTCTGTTGTACGATAATCTGGTAAAAAGCCAATTTGACATTTGCTCAGTACATTGTTTTCACTGAGGAAATGTACGAGTCTGCTGTTAATGATAATGCAGAGGATTTTCCCAAGGTTTCTGTTGACGCATATCCCACGGTAGTTATTTGGATCAAATTTGTCTCCACTTTTGTGGATTGGGGTTATCAGTCCTTGGTTCCAAATATTGGGGATGATGCCAGAGCTAAGGATGATGTTAATGAGTTTTAGTATAACCAATTGGAATTATTTTATCATTTATCATTTCATTGAGGATACCATCAACACCATAGGCCTTTTTGGGTTGGAGGCTTTAATTTTGTCCTGTAGTTCATTCAAGGTAATTGGAGAATTCAGTGGGTTCTGGTAGTCTTTAATAGTTGATTCTGTAAGGTTCTGTATTTATTTTCTTAGTCAACCTTGTGTTCTGTTTCATTGTGTTCTTGAACGTAGTCCTGTCTTTCATTTTTGTTAATTGATTTCACCTGTGTTAGTTGCTCACCTGGTCTCATCAGCTCCTTATTTCAATCAATCAATAAATCAATCAAATGTATTTATAAAGCCCTTCTTACATCATATGATGTCACAAAATGCTGTACAGAAATCCAGCCTGAAACCCCAAACAGCAAGCAATGCAGGTGTAGAATCACAGTGGCCAGGAAAAACTCCCTAGAAAGGCCAGAACCTAGAAAGAAACCTAGAGAGGAACCAGGCTATGTGGGGTGGCCAGTCCTCTTCTGGCTGTGCTGGGTGGAGATTATAAAAGAACATGTCCAAGATGTTCAAACGTTCATAGATGACCAGCAGGGTCAAATAAAAATAATCACAGTCGTTGTAGAGGGTACAACAGGTCAGTACCTTAGAGATAAATGTCAGTTGGCTTTTTATAGCCGATCATTCAGAGTATCTCTACCTCTCCTGCTGTCGCTAGAGAGTTGAAAACAGCAGGTCTGGGACAGGTAGCACATCCGGTGAACAGGTCAGGGTTCCATAGCTGCAGGCAGAACAGTGGATACTGGAGCAGCAGCACGGCCACGTGGACTGGGGACAGCAAGAAGTCATCAGGCCAGGTAGTCCTGAGGCATGGTCCTTGGGCTAGTTCAGTTCATTCTGTTTGTGCCTTTGTGAGGTTTTGTTCGTTTTGACTCTACCAAACCTTTTCCTAGCTTGTTTGTGAGAACCACTTATAGCTTTCAGTCCTAGTTTTGAATCACTTGCCTGTTTGCCTACCTGTGTATGACCAGTTATAGCCTTCAGTCCTAGTTTTGATTCACCTGCCTGTTTGCCTATTTGTGTATGACCAGTTATAGCCTTCAGTCCTAGTTTTGATTCACCTGCCTGTTTGCCTATCTGTGTATGACCATTGCCTGCCTGTGACCACGATTCCTGCCTTTTGCGAAGACGAAATAAACACCTGACGCGCTGTGCACATGAATCTACACCTTTTTCTCCCTGAGTATTCATTACAGATTCTAAGATTTGTATTTGATCATGTAAATGTTTTTGCTGTGTGTTCTTTGTTATAGAGCCAAAAATATCTCCATTTTGGATAGATAATTAATTTGTGTTGTTTGTTTAAAGTTTTCAGATTTTCCCAGAAGTGGTTAGAGACTAAGGATTCTTCAATTATATTGAGCTGATTTCTGACTCTCGCTCTCTCTCAATTCATGTCTCTAGCCCTCACTGTATTAGCTCTCATAAATGTCTCTTTGTGTCACTTCCCTCTTCCTCCCTGTATGACCTTTCACCCCTCTCACTGTATCTTTCACTCTGTCTTGTGTTCCTCTATCTCCTTCTCTCTATTGTTCTCTCTTTTATCCCTCTCTCTCTTCTTCTGTATCATTTCCCCTCTCTTCTGTCCCTTTGCTTCTCTCTCTCTCTCATGGGTCTAATATGTTTAGCACACACAGAGTGTGTGTCCATTAGTCCAGGCTTGTCTGTGCCGAGAGATGGTGACAAATCATGTGTGTGTGTGGCTAGATGTATATCTCCCTCTGTTAGGTCTGCCCAGGGAAAAGATGGATGAGAGGTGAGCTGTTGAACATATGAAACCATTTCATCTTGCATGTTCTGTCCTTGTTCAAAATGTATTTGTTGAAGCTGCAATATGTAACTTTTTGTGCAACCCAACCAAATTCACATACAGTAGAAGTTTGCATTATAGATCTGTCATTCCCATTTTACTTTCAGTTTTGTACACCAGCTTCAAACAGCTGAAAATATCATATTTGTGGTTCTGGAAAATGTATTTCACAGCGGTTTAAATGGTACAATAATTCACTATACTAAACTTGCTTGTTTTGTCACATAAATTAGGTGAACTATTAGAATTTTAGCAACCAGGAAATGGAGGAGCGATTTCTGCATAATGCACCTTTAAGATATATCAGCTATATTTCTGAAGGGAGGATAAGTCACTGGGGAAGAGGAGTGCATTGAAAAGTGAGAGACAGACTGATAAATTAATTTTAATCTGGTTCTGGACATCCCCCCCAACGATAGGTCTCTTACCAGGCAGGAGATGAGTGCAGTTTCCCCTGACTCAACAGTCTGCATTGCCAACTGCATGTCACTCAGGCCCTTAGAGACGTGTGGGGAGATTACAGGCATAAAATGGTGTTCATCAGTAGGGCTCATTTACAGCAGTTTCATCTGTCCACCTCTTTAATTAAATGACACTGTAGCTCTGCCAGTCAGTACACCTTGCTTCTAGGGTGTACAATCTTTATTTCTTTACTCCTCAATGATCAGGAACATGGTACAGGAAAGGAAGGTCACTTTCGACCAATATCTCAATCATATAGAACTCTTCATATAAGGCTAATCTAGACCCGCAGTTAGACCACCCAAATGCAGTATAGGTAGTGCCCGAAAGACAGCTGCACACTGAAAAATGGAGGAAAAAAAGAATGATGGGAGACGAAGACACTTGGAAGAGAATGTCTTTCTTTTTCTTTCTGCCTTTGTAGGGACAGCTGCGCTGGCGAAGAGTAGAGATCTGTCTCTCTTCACTTTCTGTCTTTGTGAATAGCAGCATGATGAGATTAGAGCAGATTCTACATGTCTCTGCCAGAGCAGTTGGAGAGGAGTGGTCTCTGTATGCATCGCAAATGGCACCCTTTTCCTCTATGGTCCATGGTCAAAAGTAGTGAACTACATAGGGAATAGGGTGACATTTGGGACGTATCCTGTCTTTTTGGAGGAGGCTGGATAACTGTCTGGCCAGAGGACTTAAAGGTCGAGGGGCTGGGGATTGGGGTACTGTATTGGGGAGCTGGGGGAACGTGGATGAGGGTTAGGGGGGCTGAGGGCTGTGTCTGCCCCAGCCAAGAGGAGGCAGAAAGGGGCAGGGTTGGCTTTGTGCGTTGGCCATTTCCCACACTCCAACTCACCTTTTGTGTGGCGGCACTGTGGGCTTCTCTGACATGACGAATCGCCCTGTCTTCCTGTCTCTCTATGTATGTGTGTGTGTGTGTGTGTCAAAGCGCGAGAGTGAGCAAGACAAAGAGTGAGTTTTCTAAAGTATGTGTGTGTCTAGAGATATATAAAAAGTGTGTGTGTGTGTGTGTGAGAGATATGTAGAGTGTGTGTTTGTGAGAGATGGAGTGAGACAGAAAGAGCGTGAAATTAAGCAGAGAGAGAGAGCAAGCTGGTCCTGGGGCCCTGTTCACAAACACACCCCACAGAGCCCCAGGAAAGCAACACAATTAGACCCCACAGAGCCCCAGGACAGCAACACAATTAGACCCCACAGAGCCCCAGGACAGCAACACCATTAGACCCCACAGAGCCCCAGGAAAGCAACACAATTAGACCCCACAAAGCCCCAGGACAGCAACACAATTAGACCCCACAGAGCCCCAGGACAGCAACACCATTAGACCCCACAGAGCCCCAGGAGCCCCAGAACAGCAACACCATTGGACCCCACAGAGCCCCAGAACAGCAACACCATTAGACCCCACAGAGCCCCAGAACAGCAACACAATTAGACCCCACAGAGCCCCAGAACAGCAACACCATTAGACCCCACAGAGCCCCAGGACAGGACAGGACAGCAACACCATTAGACCCCACAGAGCCCCAGGACAGCAACACAATTAGACCCCACAGAGCCCCAGGACAGCAACACAATTAGACCCCCCACAGAGCCCCAGGACAGCCCCAGGAGCCCCAGGAGCAACACAATTAGACCCCACAGAGCCCCAGCAACACAATTAGACCCCACAGAGCCCCAGGACAGCAACACAACACAATTAGACCCCACAGAGCCCCAGGACAGCAACACCATTAGACCCCACAGAGCCCCAGGACAGCAACACCATTAGACCCCACAGAGCCCCAGGACAGCAACACCATTAGACCCCACAGAGCCCCAGGACAGCAACACAATTAGACCCCACAGAGCCCCAGGACAGCAACACCATTAGACCCCACAGAGCCCCAGAACAGCAACACCATTAGACCCCACAGAGCCCCAGAACAGCAACACCATTAGACCCCACAGAGCCCCAGAACAGCAACACAATTAGACCCCACAGAGCCCCAGAACAGCAACACCATTAGACCCCACAGAGCCCCAGAACAGCAACACCATTAGACCCCACAGAGCCCCAGAGCCCCAGAACAGCAACACAATTAGACCCCACAGAGCCCCAGAACAGCAACACCATTAGACCCCACAGAGCCCCAGGACAGCAACACAATTAGACCCCACAGAGCCCCAGAACAGCAACACAATTAGACCCAACCAAATCATGAGAAAACAAGAGATAATAGATAGATAATTACTTGCCACATTGGAAAGAATGAAGAAAAAACATGTTGGCCCTAAACAGAGAGTACACAGTGGCACAATACCTGACCACTGTGACTGACCCAAAATTAAGGAAATATTTGACTATGTACAGACTTAGTGAGCATAGCCATGCTATTGAGAAAGGCCACCGTAGGCAGACCTGTCTCTCAAGAGAAGACAGGTTATGTGCACACTGCCCACAAAATGAGGTGGAACCTGAGCTGCACTTCCTAACCTCCTGCCCAATGTATGACCATATTAGAGACACATATTTCCCTCAGATTACACAGACCCACAAAGAATTCGAAAACAAATCCAATTTTGATTAACTCCCACATCTATTGGGTGAAATACCACTGTGTGCATCACAGCAGCATGATTTGTGACAAGAAAAGGGCAACAAGTGAAGAAAAAACACAATTGTAAATACATCCTATATTTGTTTATTTATTTTCCCTTTTGTTCTTTAACTATTTGCACATCGTTACAACACTGTCTATGAATATACATAATATGACATTTGAAATGTCTTTATTCTTGTAATGCTTGCTGTTAATATATTATTGTTTATTGTTTATTTCACTCTTGTTTATCTATTTCGATTGCTTTGGCGATACAAACATATGTTTCCCATGCCAATAAAGCCCCTTAAATTGAATTGAAATTGAATTGAGAGAGACCAACACTCTCTGTCTCTTTTTAATCAGAGCCAGTAGACAGTTGTTCTTACCCAGACCCAGGCAGCAGGTGTTGCTAAAGACCATCAGCCCATCACTACTCACTGGCCTGCTAAAGACCATCAGCCCATCACTACTCACAAGCCTGCTAAAGACCATCAGCCCATCACTACTCACTAGCCTGCTAAAGACCATCAGCCCATCACCACTCACTAGCCTGCTAAAGACCATCAGCCCATCACTACTCACTAGCCTGATTAGGGCTGGATGTCTTTCTCTCTGGCCCTTAATGTCAGTTCCAAGCTGTCAGCCATTTAGCCTTCAGCCTGCCACAATAGAGACATTATCACATGACTGAGTGAGTCTTAAAGAGGGAGAGAAAAGGAGGGAGGGGGAGACTCCAGAATGCCTGCCTGTCATCACCAGAATGACCGTCATCACCTCTGCACCCCTATCGGTCCCCCAACCCCCCAAGCTTACCTCTCTTCTCTGCCAAAACCAAAACCTCTGAGTTTGTGTGTTTATATGTGTGTGTGACAACAGCAACTCTTTCAAGTGCACTCTGCTTTACTTTTTAACTGCCATCTGTTGTCATCTCCCTTCATCAATCACCCCTAGTTTTACTTACAAAAATGTGTCTCTCCATTCTTTAGATAAAGGTAGCTCTGAGTGAACACATTGAAGAGCTCCAATGATCGGGGTCAGTTTTGGTGCTCCTTTGGGAAGCAGACGGACCATCACAGGGTGAGGGATGAGAGACTGAAGTTCACAGTTCACTCCGAGTGAAAGAGATATAGAACAGAGAGCGAGAGAACAAGTGATAGCAAGGGAAAGAAGGGTCAGTGTTGTTTCAGAAAGGGATCGAGAGAAAGAGGGAGAGAGAGGAAGAAAGAGAGAGAGGACAAAAGAGAGAGTCAAGCTACTTCGTTCTGGAGATGAACGCTAAGCTTTAGTGAGGATCAAACAACATGGGGAGTCAGACGTTTAGTGTTGCACTTGCTGGTTGGTTAGCTTCTCTCTCATTTCATATAAAGGGTGGCAGGGTAGCAGGGTAGCCTAGTGGTTAGAGCGTTGGACTAGCAACCGGAAGGTTGCAAGTTCAAACCCCTGAGCTGACAAGGTACAAATCTATCGTTCTGCCCCTGAACAGGCAGTTATCCAACTGTTCCTAGGCCGTCATTGAAAATAAGAATGTGTTCTTAACTGACTTGCCTAGTTAAATAAATAAATAAACAGGCTAAATAAACGAAATTCCTTAGCTAGATGTAAAATCATATGACTACTGTAAGACCTTCTCGAAAATGAATGACAGATTTCTTGATTTATTTTGACAATATTTTAGGGTGACGTACAGTAGTAGTGACAGTTGTTGCTAGGAAACATGCTAAGATTAAGAAGAAGTCGCTGCCAAGGGAGCAGAGTCAGCCTACGATGGCTATTCGATAAAGAAGCTTCCGAAGGGAGCAGTGGAGCCCTCGATGACTCGACAACTAGTGTTTGAGATTGACAAGAATTGAAGGGGCACATCACTGGTGGCACTGTTTTGTCACCAGACCACTGAATGCAGCTTCATGTCAGGATAAGAACAGAAAATGTGAAAATTAAAAAGGAGAGAGAAAAGAGCTAAGAATTTAGGTCACTGAGTAAAGCCGGGACACGGAACCAATCGTCATCATAATTGGGTCCTTAACAAATCTCTGGAAGTTAGGAGTGTGCTGTGCTGCACACACGCACACAAAGCCAACCACCTACACACACAGACACACACACACACACACACACACAGACAGACAGACAGACAGACAGACAGACAGACAGACAGACAGACAGACAGACAGACAGACAGACAGACAGACAGACAGACAGACAGACAGACAGACAGACAGACAGACAGACAGACACACACACACACACACACACACACACACACAACAAACAGAACCACTGGGGGATAGAGCAGAGCGACAATGTAAATCAGTGTATGTACTTGGTGTTTTTATGCGTCTTTCAGGAGCATGGTTTCAGACAGAAGTGCGATAAAGAGACACTTTCCATGGTAAATATAATTGTGGTCGTGACCCAGCATTAATCCCCCAAGCCTGTCCATGGTGACCTAGACGACTCTATTTTGCAGATGAACCACAGGGCGAAGACATCAGAACAACATTAAAAGGTCTATTGATTCACAATTGATTGAGTTAATAAACTCAAATTATTTTGGTTTAAAATCGGGGTTAAAATGAAATCAACTCATAGAAATGTTGATGTAATGTGATTTGGATTGACTTATAGATCAATTAGTACAGTCCCTCATCAGCCCATCATCCGCCTATCATCAGCCCATCAACAGCCCATCATCAACCTATCATCAGCTCATCAACAGCCCATAATTAGCCCCTCATCAACCCATAAGCCCATCATCAGCCCATCATCAAATGTCACAGTAGCTCAATACATTGCTGTCAAAGGGAAAAGATGAGTGTCACAGGGTTGACATTTTTCTTAATACATTCCCGTCAATGAGAAAAGATGAGAGTTACAGGGTGGATAAACAAGTGGACAAGTGGATAAACAGGTGAAGCCCTGCATGTCTTTAAAAAAAGGCTAATGAAATGTAGGCCTACATTGAAATCCACACGTTGGCTGCCATTGTAGGCTCAATGATAGAACAGCTATTTCAATGTTAAAATGTTATGGGATGCATTCTCTCCATTGTTTTTGATGGTAGACCATTCTGGTAGGCCTAAGTTATGATCAAATAGCCACAGTAGCCTACTTGACCACTAACTTAAAGCAGATACAGTCTCAGTGTTTACAGTCAACGCGCCCTCCGGAAGTTGCACAGAATTTTCTCAACGTTCAAGTTTGCACTCAGCAGACCTTAAATTTGCTCAGTGAAATAAAAAATTTGAGAGAACATTGGTTATGGTTAGGGTTATGGTTAGGGTTAAGGTTGAGCCAAAATGTGAAGATGAAGCCAGAGATGGGGTTAGGGTTGAGCCAAAATGTGAAGATGAAGTGAGGGTTAGGGTTATGGTTGAGCCAAAATGTGAAGATGAAGTGAGGGTTAGGGTTAGGGTTGAGTCAAAATGTGAAGATGAAGCGAGAGTTAGGGTTAGGTTTAAGGTTGAGCCAAAATGTGCAGATGAATCGGGGGTTAGGGTTGAGGTAAAATGTGAAGGTGAAGCGAGGGTTAGGGTTTGGGTTGAGCCAGGAGTTGATATGAAGCTGGAGTTAGGGTTAGGGTCTCAACCATAGACACAACCCTAACCTGAATTCAATTAACAATTAATACATTTTCCCTTCCATCCACTACATGGCAGAAAGGTAGGCCTCACTTGAAGCCTGACCTAGAGTTAATGTGCAAATGTCACAAGACTCTTCTGAAGTCAGTAATGCCGATCTACCAACTTCTGTGTGTAGCATCCGAACTGTTTGGGATGCACCCCACCATCGAAGGTGATACTCTCATGAACAAGTACCTATTACAGAGGCATCAATGTCATACCTCACAAAAATGCTAACCTCCCCTGTTATTGTAATGGTAAGAGGTTAGCATGTTTTGGGGGTATGATATTTGTGCGTTTAACTTAGGACTATCTGTAATCATGGTCGATTCCACATAAATTAATGTACAGTCGTGGCCAGAAGTTTTGAGAATGACACAAATATATATTTTCACAGTCTGCTGCCTCAGTTTGTATGATGGCAATTTGCATATACTCCAGCATGTTATGAAGAGTGATCAGATGAATAGCAATTAATTGCAAAGTCCCTCTTTGCCATGCAAATGAACTGAATCCTCCAAAAACATTTCCACTGCATTTCAGCCCTGCCACAAAAGGACCAGCTGACATCATGTCAGTGATTCTCTCGTTAACACAGGTGTGAGTGTTGACGAGGACAAGGCTGACGAGGTCACTCTGTCATGCTGATTGAGTTTGAATAACAGACTGGAAGCTTCAAAAGGAGGGTGGTGCTTGGAATCATTGTTCTTCCTCTGTCAAACATGGTTACCTGCAAGGAAACACGTGCCGTCATCATTGCTTTGCACAAAAAGGGCTTCACAGGCAAGGATTTTGCTGCCAGTAAGATTCCACCTAAATCAACCATTTATCCGAACATCAAGAACTTCAAGGAGAGCGGTTCAATTGTTGTGATGAAGGCTTCAGGAAGCCCAAGAAAGTCCAGCAAGCACCAGGACCGTCTCCTAAAGTTGATTCAGCTGCAGGATCGGGGCACCACCAGTACAGAGCTTGCTCAGGAATGGCAGCAGACAGGTGTGAGTGCATCTGCACACACAGTGAGCCGAAGACTTTTGGAGGATGGCGGCCTGGTGTCAAGAAGGGCAGCAAAGAAGCCACTTCTCTCCAGGAAAAACATCAGGGACAGACTGATATTCTGCAAAAGGTACAGGGATTGGACTGCTGAGGACTGGGGTGAAGTCATTTTCTCTGATGAATCCCCTTTCTGATTGTTTGGGGCATCCGGAAAAAAGCTTGTCTGGAGAAGACAAGGTGAGCGCTACCATCAGTCCTGTGTCATGCCAACAGTAAAGCATCCTGAGACCATTCATGTGTGTGGTTGCTTCTCAGCCAAGGGAGTGGGCTCACTCACAATTTTGCCTAAGAAAACTGCGATGAATTAAGAATGGTACCAACACATCCTCCGAGAGCAACTTCTCCCAACCATCCAGGAATAGTTTGGTGACGAACAATGCCTTTTACAGCATGGTGGAGCACCTTGCCATAAGGCAAAAGTGATAACTAATTGGCGCAGGGAACAAAACATCGATATTTTGGGTCCATGGCCAGGAAACTCCCCCAGACCTTAATCCCATTGAGAACTTGTGGTCAATCCTCAAGAGGTGGGTGGACAAACAAAAATCCACAAATTCTGCCAAACTCCAAGCATTGATTATGCAAGATTGTGCTGCCACGAGTCAGGATGTGGCCCTGAAGTTAATTGACAGCATGCCAGAGCAGATTGTAGAGGTCTTGAAAAAGAAGGGTCAACACTGCAAATATTGACTCCTTGCATCAACTTCATGTAATTGTCAATAAAAGCCTTTGACACCTATGACATGCTTGTAATTATACTTCAGTATTACATAGTAACATCTGACCAAAATATCTAAAGACACTGAAGCCACAAACTTTGTGAAAATTTATATTTGTGTCATTCTCAAAACTTTTGGCCAAGACTGTAGAAATGTTAAGAAAGATATTGTATTCTTGTATGCAATAAAAGTGACAAAAAATGACACAATACATTATTTACAGTTGAAGAGGGAAGTTTAAATACACATATACAGGTTGGAGACATTAAAACCTGTTTTTCAACCACTCCACAGATTTCTTGTTAACAAACTATAGTTTTGGCAAGTCGGTTAGGACATCTACTTTGTGCATGACACAAGTCATTTTTCCAACAATTGTTTGCAGACAGATTATATATAACACAATTCCAGTGGGTCAGAAGTTTATATACACTAAGTTGATTGTGCCTTTAAACAGCTTGGAAAACCCCCAAAATTATGCCATGGGTATAGAAACTTCTGATAGGCTAATTGGCATAATTTGAGTCATTTGGAGGTGTACCTGTGGATGCATATCAAGGCCTATCTTCAAACTCAGTGCCTCTTTGCTTGACATCATGGGAAAATAAAAAGAAATCAGCCAAGACCTAAGACAAAAAATTGCAAGCCTCCACAAGTCTGGTTCATCCTTTGAAGCAATTTCGAAACACCGGAAGGCACCACGTTCATCTGTACAAACAATAGTACGCAAGTATAAACACCATGGGATCATGAAGCCGTCATACCACTCAGGAAGGAGACGGGTTCTGTCTCTTAGAGATGAACATACTTTGGTGAGAAAAGTGCAAATCAATCCCAGAACAACAGCAAAGGACCTTGTGAATATTCTGGAGGGAACCGGTACAAAAGTATGTACATCCACAGTAAAACGAGTCCTACAGTGGGGCTCCTACAGAGGCTCCTCTGTCCTCCACTCGTTACCTGTATTAATGGCACCTGTTTGAACTTGTTATCCGTATAAAAGACACCTGTCCACAACCTCAAACAGTCACACTCCAAACTCCACTATGGCCAAGACCAAAGAGCTGTCAAAGGACACCAGAAACAAAATTGTAGACCTGCACCAGGCTGGGAAGAGTGAATCTGCAATAGGTAAGCAACTTGGTTTGAAGACATCAACTGTGGGAGCAATTATTAGGAAATGGAAGACATACAAGACCACTGATAATCTCCCTCGATCTGGGGCTCCATGCAAGATCTCACCCCGTGGGGTCAAAATGATCACAAGAACGGTGAGCAAAAATCCCAGAACCACACGGGGGGACCTAGTGAATGACCTGCAGAGAGCTGGGACCAAAGTAACAAAGCCTACCATCAGCAAGGGCATTGAAGATGAAACGTGGCTGGGTCTTTCAGCATGACAATGATCCCAAACACACCGCCCGGGCAATGAAGGAGTGGCTTCGTAAGAAGCATTTCAAGGTCCTGGAGTGGCCTAGCCAGTCTCCAGATCTCAACCCCATAGAAAATCTTTGGAGGGAGTTGAAAGTCCATGTTGCCCAGCAATAGCTCCAAAACATCACTGCTCTAGAGGAGATCTGCATGGAGGAATGGCCCAAAATACCAGCAACAGTGTGTGAAAACCTTGTGAAGACTTACAGAAAACGTTTGACCTCTGTCATTGCCAACAAAGGGTATAAAACAAAGTATTGAGATAAACTTTTGTTATTGACCAAATACTTATTTTCCACCATAATTCCACCATAATAAATTCATTAAAAATCCTACAATGTTATTTTCTGGATTTTTGTTTCTCATTTTGTCCGTCATAGTTGAAATGTACCTATGATGAAAATTACAGGCCTCTCTCATCGTTTTAAGTTGGAGAACTTGCACAATTGGTGGCTGACTAAATACTTTTTGGCCCCACTTTATATAAACATAAACTGAAAGGGGCCTGAAGAAGCCAATGCTCCAAAATTGCCATAAAAAAGCCAGACTACAGTTTGCAACTGCACACGGGGACAAAAATTGTACTTTTTGGAGAAATGTCCTTGGGTCTGATGAAACAAAATTAGAACTGTTTTGCCATAATGACCATTGTTATGTTTGGAGGAAAAAGGGGGAGGCTTGCAACCCGAAGAACACCATCCCAACCTTGAAGCACGGGTGTGGCAGGATCATGTTGTGGTGGTGCCTTGCTGCAGGAGGTACTGGTGCACTTCACAAAATAGAAGGCATCTTGAGGGAGGAAAAGTATGTGGATATATTGAAGCAATCACAAAGCCCTGACCTCAAGCCTATAGAAAATGTGTGGGCAGAACTGAAGAAGCATGTGCAAGCAAGGAGGCCTACAAACCTGACTCAGTTACACCAGCTCTGTCAGGAGGAATGGGCCAAAATTAACCCAACTTATTGTGGGAAGCTTGTGGAAGGCTAACCAAAACATTTGATCCAAGTTAAACATTTTAAAGGCAATGCTACCAAATACTAATTGAGTGTATGTAAACATCTGACCCACTGGGAATGTGATGAAAGAAGTAAAAGCTGAATTAAATAATTCTCTCTAGTATTATTCTGACATGTCACATTCTTAAAATTAAGTGGTGATCCTAACTGACATAAGACAGGGAATTTTTACTAGGATTAAATGGCAGGAATTGTGAAAAACTGAGTTTAAATGTATTTGGCTAAGGTGTATGTACATTTCCGACTTCCACTGTACCATTAATTTCTATTGGGCAGAAAATAATCTGAAACATAACCAAAACAAACAGCAAATGCCTCCAGGAATATGGGACCAAACACTAAACTTTAGACTACTTTAATACACATGTAAGTGAATTGGATCCAATACTTTTGGTCCCCTAAAATGTGTACAAAATGTACAAAAAGTGATGTAGTTTCAAAATGGTTCACCCGATATGGATGACAATACCCTACAATTAAAGCTCTGCACTTTAACCTCATAGTCATTGTATCGTTTCAAATCCAAAGTGCTGGAGTAGAGGCAAAACAACACCAAAATTGTCACTGTCCCAATACTTTTGTATCTCACTGTATTTTGTAAATGTTTTCATTATCTGTTTTTCCATGTATGAATATGTTATTCAATGTGTTTTAATGTGCTAATATCAGTAAAGCCAAATTCATTATTTAGTTAAAAAATACAGATACTGCATATCGTAAAACAGTGTCCCCAGGAGGCCGTGCATTGAAATTCTCCTTCCTGCGATTACAGGAAGTGACTTAATTGGGGGTCTTAGTTGCGGTTCCGAATGGTTAAAAAGGTTGAATCTTCCCAAATTGTACATATTGTGACCGTGGGACTGTCGTGACCCGGCATATGAAATTTGAATTCAATCAAACAAAAAGCATTATTGACCTTCATTGGACACAATGGTCTTGCACTTCAAGAAACTAAGAGCCTTGTTATGAATTCTTAAAAGGATTCTGAAGAAGATATTGGACTTTTTTTTAGATTGACTAGAAATGTGAAATTGTCTGTGTGTGTCTGCCTGCCTATGTGCCTGTCTGTCTGTCTGTCTGTCTGTCTGTCTGTCTGTCTGTCTGTCTGTCTGTCTGTCTGTCTGTGGGGAGACAGGGAAAGAAGGGGGAGAGAAAACGGAGTGGGGAGAAGAGAGAGAAAGGGGGAGAGTGAGGGAGGGGGAGAAAGTGGAAAAATAAGGGAGAGAGAAAGGATGGGGAGGAGGGAGTGAGAAAGAAGGGGAGAGTGAGGGAGGAGAAGAGAGAGGAAAGTGAGAGAGGGAGATGGTGAAGGAGGGAGGGGGTGAGAAAGTAGAGAGGGGAAGAGAGGGTCAACATACAGAGGTGGGAAAGAGGAGGGAGACAGAGGAGGGAGAGGAAGAGAGTGAGAGAGATGAGGGGAGGGAAAGGCAGGGGAAAGGGGGAGATATTGGAGGGGGAGGAGGGAGAGTGAGGAAAGGGGAGAGAGGGGGAGAGGGGGGAATGAGGGATGAGAGAGAGGAGGGAGAGGAGGGAAAGAGAGATGTGGGGGATTTAAAGAAGTTAGGAGAGAGGGAGGCTGGAGGAGAGAGAGAGGGAAGGTGGAGAGTGAACGAGAGGGGAGAGAGAGACAGAGGGTGAGAAAGGGGAGAGGGTGGAGGGGTTGAAAGAAGGGAAGGGAGAAAGATGATAGACATGAGATAAACAAGAAAAACAACCGTGTGAAACTCATCTTTGTGTCTCAATGCAGAGAGAAAGAAACAGTAAAACATGTAATAAAAGATATGGTGTCTCTATTGTCGTGACGTGTGTTTTGTCCTTTAATCGCAGCCCCTGTCCCCGCAGGAGGCCTTTTGCCAGGCCGTCATTGTAAATAAGAATTGGTTCTTAACTGACTTGCATAGATGATCAAATTCAAATGAAACAAAAATATGAACGCAACATGCAACAATTTCAAAGCTTTTACTAAGTTACAGTTCATATAAGGAAATCAATCAATTTAAATAGATTCATTAGGCCCTAATCTATGGATTTTACGTTCCTGCGAATACAGATATGCATCGGTTGGTCACAGATCATGTTTAAAATAAAGTAGGAGTATGGATCAGAAAATCTGTCAGTATTTGGTGTGACCATCATTTGCCTCATGCAGCGCAACATATCTCCTTCGCATTGAGTTGATCAGGCTGTTGATTGTAGCCTGTGGAATGTTGTCCCACTCCTCCTCAATGGCTGTGCGAAGTTTCTGGATATTGGCGGGAACTGGAACACACTGTCGTACACGTTGATCCAGAGCATTCCAAACGTGCTTAATGGGTGATATGTCATGTGAGTATGCAGGCCATGGCAGAACTTTAAGCTTCCAAGAATTGTGTACAGATTCTTGCGACATGGGGTATTATCATGCTGAAACATGAGGTGATGGCGGCAGATGCAATTATGTTAGTTGTCCGTACCTTATGCTAGCCCATACCATAACCCCACAGCCACCATTGGGTGGTTGACATCAGCCCGGTACAGTTGAAACTCAGATTTATCTGTGAAGAGCACACTTCTCCAGCGTGCAAGCGGCCATCGAAGGTAAGCATTTAACCATGATTACGACGCCAAACTACCCTGATTAGTACAACGAGCACGAAGATGAGCTTCCCTGAGACAGTTTCTGACAGGTTGTGCAAACCCACAGTTTCATCAGCTGTCTGGGTGGCTCGTTTCAGACGATCCCACAGGTGAAGAAGCTGGATGTGGAAGTCTTGGGCTGGCGTGGTTACACATGGTCTGTGGTTGTGAGACCGGTTGTACGTACTGTCAAATTCTCAAAAAAAACATTGGAGGTGGCTTAAGGAAGAGAAATTAACATCTGGCAACAGCTCTGGTGGACATTCCTGCAGTCATCTTGTTTCTCATGGTCTGAGAGTCTTTAAGTGCCATTTGGCATACTCCAAGCCGGCTGTCATGTGCATTTTACTCAGCAGTGGCTTCCGTCTGGCCATTCTACCATAAAGGCCTGATTGGTGGAGTGTTGCAGAGAGGGTTGTCCTTCTGGAAGGTTCACCAATCTCCACAGAGTACAAGGGCTCAGGATGAGGTCCAGATGCAGACACGTGAGGCCGATGGTTCAAGTCTCAAATATTAAATGAATATACAGGGGTAGGCAAAAAGAAGGTTGAGGACAGGCAGGGTTCGTAATCCTGGTAATAGTTGGCAGACGTAGACGGCAGGCAGGCTCAGGGTCAGGACAGGCAAAACCGGTAGTAACCGGGGAGTCTAGAACAAAAACCAGTGAGAGGAAAAAACTCAAGAAAGACTCTGGCACGATTTGACGGGACAAGCAACAGACAAACAGAAAATGCAGGTATAAATACACAGGGACTAAAGGGGTAAAAATGGGAGACACCAGGTGAGGGGTGGAGACTAGCACAAGACAGGTGAAACAGATCAGGGCGTGACACAGGTAGTAAACAGTATCAGCAGTATATGTGACGAGTCAAAAAAGATAGTGCAAAAAAGGGTCAAGGCAGATTGTCTGGGTAGCTATTTGGTTAACCTCTCGCTAGCGTCCCACCTCGACAACAGCCAGTGAAATTGCAGAGCGCCATATTCAAAACAACAGAAATCCCATAATTAAAATTCCTCAAACACAAGTATTATCCACCATTTTAAATATAAACTTCTTGTAAATCCAACCACAGTGTCTGATTTCAAAAAGGCTTTACTGCGAAAGCACACCATGCGATTATGTTAGGTCAGCACCTAGTCACAGAAAACCATACAGCCATTTTTCAGCCAAAGAGAGGAGTCACAAAAAGCAGAAAAAGAGATAAAATTAATCACTAACCTTTGATGATCTTCATCAGATGGCACTCATATGACTTCATGTTACACAATACATGTATGTTTTGTTCGATAAAGTTCATATTTATAAACAAAAATCTCAGTTTACATTGGCGCGTTATGGTCAGAAATGTATTGTCTCAAACAAACATCTGGTTAAAGTGGAGAGCCACATCAAATTACAGAAATACTCATCATAAACATTGATAAACAATACAAGTGTTAAACATACGAATCAAGATACTCTTCTCCTTAATGCAACCGCTGTGTCAGATTTCAAAAAGGCTTTACGGAGAAAGCACACTAGCACACTAGCACTAGCAGCTAGCTAGCTCAAATGGTCCCTTTCCTAAATTAGCCATGGATGGAGATAGATATTTGGACTTCCGGTTTTACTTAATTGTCAGTACTGACCAATGATTACAATGGTGATTCTGCACCAACCATTAATTCATACATTGTTGTGTCCTCGGCCTGAGAGGATGGAAGTTTCATATGTAGTTAGATGAAGGCTAATGTTAACTAGCTAACATTGCCCATGAATGGAAGTTAGGCAATCAAGTAATTTAACCATGTAGCCTAGGACAAAGACAAATAAAAGGTGTACTGTATGACAGACTGATAGACCGTTTCAGCAACATGAAAGAGGAGGAAGGAATTGGTGTTTCTCTACAAGTAGCGTGAGTCAACATGTTTTTTTCTACTTGCACAACGTGCATGCACACACACTTACACATACACACACAAATCAGAACCATGGACAGTCACATCATATTTAGCTTATGTTGATTGGACTAAACCGTTTTTGGTACATTTTAGTTGTCACTGTATTAGACTAAGCAGTGGTGATTTGATCATGTTGAAATGCTGAAGTTGAAATGGTGCTATAATATTGGAGGCAACTTTCTTTGCTACTTGCGGTATCTCTCTGTGGTTCTAAATCAATAGTTATTTAGTTGTCCGAAATGTGGGAAACATTAACTTGTTTGACCATGCTGTAGGTCATGTAACTGTCTATTATTGTACATGCAATATGCATTGCCGGACTTGACTGGATAGAGGTCGCTATCCGGTTTTGTGATACAAAACAAAGGTTTGGTTGAATGTATTATTCCACAATGTCTTCTTATTGTCTCTGCCTTTAGGCCAATATATCACGGTCGCACATGACATAACAGTTTATAGAGCAAACAACGGAATAATCACGACACATAGGTTGTAATACGGCTTCTCCAGTGATTTTATCCACGCACCGCTACTGCTAGGCTAGGCTATGCATCGAATGGTCATAAAAAAGCGTTAATGGTCCAATCAACAGTATAAGACACCAAGGCTATATAGGGGCTGTTAGTCCCAGATATTCTATGGTAAAACCATCGCCCCATATAATTCACTTTCAGCCATACATTTTCAGTTGGATTCAGAAACAGGAGTCATGGTCATCTTTACGCAAATTGGAGCATTCCTTCGATATGCGCTCTCCAAACGTCCGAAATTCAGTAATGATCTCAGTCCTGCGTGTGCCCTTTGAATAGTTTGTGTGTGTGTCACGACTGCCCGGGTTCTCGCACTTCGACACCACTCAGGGCTCGCCCGTGGTTGACAGCGCGTAGTTCGCGCTGGACCCTCCTTCTCGTCTCCTCCTCTTTCCCTTCTCTCTCTCTCTCTCTCTCTCGCTCCCTGTCTCTCTCTTGCTTTCTCTCTCTTTTCCTTCTTTCCTCTACTCCGCTCATTCACGAGGGCTCGCTCACCAACTCTACACGAAACAGGGATGCAGCGAGCGCAAGGCGCAGCCTGAAAAATGGCACGAGTCTTCCCTGGGATCTATCCATCCCTTTTCATTTTCTCCCCCTTTCTTTTTCACGCGTTTGCGCCATGTAAAGGCTTACGGAATTACCCGGAGAATGAAGGTAAGAGAGTGGTTAACGATTTTTTAGGTTTTGACTCGGTGATTTGAACCGCGGGGGTTGTTGCGGTGTACAGTAGGTGGAAGGCGGGAGCCCCCGTTAGTCCACCGTGGACGTAACGGTATAGAGTCGCTTCGTTAAGTTCACTGACTGTGTGGTCGGTATGAATCATGCATAATGTCAGCTAGGGCACGGAAAGCGGTGTAGAAGCATGGGAAACTGTAGATTCTTCATGAAACACGACATTAAATTTGTATAGCATCGAGGCAATGCTTTGGAGATATATGTGGAGGCAACATGGTATGCGCAGGAGAAATAAAGAAATAATTTAACTTCAGAAGCACAACTTATAGCTTTTCTTGTATTGGGCAATGGTTGAAGACACATTTGACCTTTAAGACAAATTCAACTTTTATGGGTTTGAAAGTAATAATACTGATATTAGGCCTGATAATGATGGCACATTATTTTCAAGTAAGGGCTACTGGTCTACGCTACAGCAGTGTTTCAAATCAGGACTAAGCTAGCAATTACAGTAGATTTGTCACACATTGCTGCTGGGGTTCTCTCTTCGTTATTGTATTAACATTGATATGCCTACTCAGCCAAAAATTAGAGCGGACCATTTGCTGAGTAACTACTCCCCTCCTAACTACTTAAATGTAGATCCGCAAGCACAGGGTTTGAAGTGATTGTCATATGGGTGAAATTCTATAGGCACTGTCTTTGAGACATATTTGATCACTCTGTGGTTTGATCATGTAATGATGTTCATGCGTTATGTGTGCAGTTATTACTAATCAGTTATGAATTGACAGTCCAGTTGCTTGATACTTTCTTACAACTGTGTTATGACATAATCTGACTAATATTCATAGTGAATTAATTTTTGTGAAAGTTCTGAGTTTCGAAGCACTTCCCGAGCCTTCCTTTCTCCCGTTTAGTGGCGTGTCTGTGACTGGAGCAGCCGGTACTCCGTAAGGTGTTAGAACAAAGCTTTCGTATTGGACGTGCGGAGCTATACGTCCTATTGACAAGCTCACCCCCCCCTCACGCACACACACACACACACACACACACACACACACACACACACACACACACACACACATCCACACACACACACACACACACACACACACACACACACACACACACACACACACACACACACACACACACACACACACACACACACATCCACCCTGGTGGCCAGTGATGCCTCTAGTGTCAGCTGCTTTCATATGAATTTGGGGTTTTAACCCTATCCCAAATGTTAACCCTGTGTGTGTAATCCCATGGATCCCATGACTCTGGAACAGAATGCGTGTTTGATCCCAGTCGTGCACACTGGATTTTTATTTGAGGTTATAACCCTATGCCAAACCTCAACCCTTAACGGAACCATTCGGAATGAGTACCTAAACTTAACCCATAATGTGGATGAAAGTCTAATTCTGCTGTGAGAGCTTGTTGGTTGAACAGTGTCGTTGCAGTGAAGTGAAAGAGAATATCAGTTGTGTTGTGTTGTGTCTTTGATTGTATGTCACACACACACACACACACACACACACACACACACACACACACACACACACACACACACACACACACACACACACTGTGTAGTTCATACTGTACAGTCCCACTCAGGGGATAGGAAGGCAGCAGGCACCGGAAACAAAAGACACAGCTTGAGAAAAGACAACACAGTGTTGAAAAATTCATCAAATGACTTCTACGCATGATGAAACCTACTGGAAGTGAAGGAAACCCGTGCTGATTTAGATCATGGTGGGAAACTCCAGTCCTCGACGGCCTGATTGGTATCACACTTTCTCCATCCCTAGCAAACACAGCTAATTAATCAAATTGCATTCGAAACTGAAGATCATGATTAGGTGATTATTGGAGTCAGGCGTGTTAGCTGGGGGCAAAACTGTGACACCAATCAGGCCCTTGAGGACTGGAATTGCCCACCCCTGATTTAGATAAATGTTTGTTTGTGTGTGTGTGTGTGTGTGTGTGTGTGTGTGTGTGTGTGTGTGTGTGTGTGTGTGTGTGTGTGTGTGTGTGTATGTATGTATGTATGTGTGTGTGTGTGTTGTTCTGTCCTGTATTATCTTGATGATTCCAAGACTGAAGGGAGAAGGCAGGTCATAGGCAGTAGGTGAAGCAACACTGACAGTCCGTTGATGTCAGTATCCTGCTGTCACCCTCTCATCCTCCGACTAGTGGTCTAATTTGCAACTCCAAGTACACATAGTGTGCGAGTGTGTGTGTGTGTGTGTGTGTGTGTGTGTGCTGCTTTCTGTAGGCAGTATAATCCAATGAAACCTGTTTTCAGAGCCAAAGTGCTTTCTGCTTTGTCTTTCCTTGCGGCAAATAAAACTCTCTCTCTCTCTCTCTCTCTCTCTCTCTCTCTCCCTCCCTTTCTCACCCTTGTTATTTTTCTCTCTCTATCATTCTTGGCTCTCGTGCTGTGATTGCTCGCTGAGCAATTGCTCTGTGTGTGTGTGTGTGTAGTTCTGAATATGTGTTTGTGTTATTGTAAGCTCCTGCTGAGGCTAATAGAGGTGAATATGAATGTGATGACATGTGATTAGTGGTTTGATTTGGACTGAGGGGAAATCCTCCAGGCCACTACAGTGAGAGTGACAGAGAGACCTAAAATATATTTATGTTTATTTATTTTCCCTTTTGTTCTTTAATTATTTGCACATCATTACAACACTAGAGCATTGGGCCAGTAACCGAAAGGTTGCTGGATCGAATCCACGAGCTGACAAGGTAAAAATATGTAATTCTGCCCATGAGCAAGGCAGTTAACCCACTGTTCCCCGGGCACCCGAAGACGGGGATGTCAATTATGGCCCCCGCACCTCTCTGATTCAGAGGGGTTGGGTTAAGTGCAGAAGACGCATTTCAGTTGAATGCATTCAGTTGTACAACTGACTAGGTATCCCCCTATCCCTTTTCCCTAGACATAATATGACATTTGTGTATAATGAACTGTGTATGATGTTTACTGCTCATTTTTTATTGTTTAGTATCTATTTCACTCGCTTTGGCAATGTAAACATATTTTTCACATTGTCAAGAAAGCCCCTGAAATTTTGAGAGAGAGAGAAGAGAGAGAGAGAGAGAGAGAGAGAGAGAGAGAGAGAGAGAGAGAGAGAGAGAGAGAGAGAGAGAGAGAGGCAGGTGTAGTGACCATGTCAGACAGCAGATGGTGCTTCAACTCACTGTCACTCCCAGCTCTGAGGGGAGACTCACACAGGGCGCTCCATGGGCCGGTTGAGCAGTACACAACGTTTTGGAAATATTCAGATAGAAATATACTATGTAGAACAAACATGCCTCTCTGACATGTGCCATAAGAAACCACATGGTCTCTGTTCATGGCGTTTCTGTCTGCAGCATTCAACAATGTTTAGCTGCTGAACGTGGCCCTGGTGACTATGATTTCAGGGTCAAATTCACTAGGAACCAAACAGAAGCAAACACGGAGGGACGACCTGAACTTGTCCAATGAGAAATGCTTGTTTTTGTTTTCTGTTGCCCAAAACATTTCTATGGTATGCAATAATGAATATGGCCCACGTGTTAACGAAGCATACCGTGAATTATGCTTAGTTATGCTGTTTGTATATTTAATTTAACACCAGCAGAATGTACACCAGGATGATTTGAACTTTGACCAAGGACCAAAACGGCCTGCACTACATAGATTAATGGGTTAGTTCTGCTAGCTTGAACTCCCAGTCTGCTTAGTGTGCTTCACTGGTTTTAAATGATACCCCCCAGGCACATACAAACACACATGAACACGCAAATGCACACACACACGCACATTCCCACAAGCAATCACCAGTATGCTTATTAGTGCCGATGCAAGCATATGTAAAACAAACATTGTACACACACGCACACGCCTTAGGTTCCTGGGAAACCGTATTCATGAGGGCAGAGGTCGTCTCTGGTTTAATTGCTTTAATCTGTAATAGTTGTATTTATTGGCAGGTCTCCCTTCCTTGTAACAACTGTGCCCTTGGACAGATGAGGACATTGATCTTCTCTCTTCCTTTTTCTCTGTCTTGATCTTCCTAATTCTACCCTCATTCTCTATCTTCTTCTTCCATGTCTTCCTCTGTTTGATTCCCCCATTCTCTCCCAGCTCTCTCTCTCCCATTCATTTTTACCATACCTCTCTTCTTTCTCTCTCAACTAATTTTCCCTCTTTCCAACCTTCTCTCACTCTGTCTCTCTTTCCATCCTTCTCTCTCCCTCCTCTCTCTCTACTGCAACTGACCTGTCCCTCTATTAGCTGTATTACAGTTTATTAGGAGCCTTGATCTTCAGGAAGGCTGCGGTAATGATATGTAGCCACATAGAGCTTACAGGTCTCACACACACACACACACACACACACACACACACACACACACACACACACACACACACACACACACACACACACACACACACACACACACACACACACACACACACACACACACACACACACAGCTTCCCTGGCCTGACTGTTAGACGTTTTGCTCCGTTTCCCTCGTCTGGTACACCCTCTCACCCCTCTGTCGGTCTTACCCCCTCTCACTAGAGGTCTTCCCGAGTGCAAAAACTTTGACCCATTTCGAAATGGACCCGGGGCTTTCCTCCATAATATTTATAGAGACCCAGTCCGAACGGACCCAATGACAACCAGATCCGGCCCTGTATAGACCCGGGCCTGTCCAGATCCAGTCTGATCCAATCCAAGTGAGGGAAGAAGCAGATTTATTTTATACGTTATTCACTGAAGCTGTTATTGCACACACTGAAGGTGAGAGGAATGAACGTGCTAGTAGCAGGCGGGGGAGGGACCATGCTGTGTGTTTGTGACTGTATGTGGCTGAGTGGGGTGATGAGGAGAGAGAGAGAGACAGCAGCAACCAAGTTGACTCGCACTAGTTACTAACTTCTAGCTGCCAAAGCTAGGTTATTTATCACCTAATCGGATTACATAGTACCTGTTTTGACTAGCTAGTTAGAGAAGCTAGCTAGTTAACATAGCTAGTTAGCTACCTAGCTGGGTTGGCTAATATAGGCTACATAGGCTGCAGTTACAACAACTCTATTCAAAGTGTTAAGTAGCAGCCTACTTGTTAGTTCTTTGTTTTTGTAGCCTGTCCTTCTCATTACATTTTTAATTCCATCATTTTAGTTCCATCTTCCATTGATCTTCTAACTTGCTTGCCATGGCAAGTGATAAGAATGGTGCTGGAGGGAATGGCTGCCATTTTACGGGCTCCTAGCCAATTGTGTTAATTTGTTGGGGGTTTTCTGCGATGTTTGTAACTCATTTTGTACATAATGTTTCTGCTACCATTTCTTATGACTGAAAAGAGCTTCTGGATATCAGAACAGCGATTACTCACCTCGAAATGGACGAAGATGATGTGAAGGATATACTGCTGCTCCCGGACCAGGCCCAAAACCCCGTCGTTCTCATGAAGAGGAGACACCCATTGAGGGGAGGCAGGTCCGGGAGCCTTGTCAGAATTTGTTGGCGTGTGGGTAACCCACCTCTACCATATATCCTTTTGGCCAACG
Organism: Oncorhynchus tshawytscha; assembly: GCF_018296145.1. Lineage (NCBI taxonomy): Eukaryota > Metazoa > Chordata > Actinopteri > Salmoniformes > Salmonidae > Oncorhynchus > Oncorhynchus tshawytscha. The sequence continues at coordinate 69,093,247 of NC_056438.1, forward strand.
TGCAATCATTGGAGAATAAATTGGATGAGCTCCATTCAAGCCTATCCAACCAACCGGACATACTTGTAATATCTTATGTTTCACCAAGTCGTGGCTGAATGACGACATGAATAATATACAGTTGGCTGGGTTTTCCGTGCTTCGACAAGACAGAACACCTACATCCAGTAAGACGAGGGGTGGTGGTCTGTGTCTTTTTGTCAGTAACAGCTTGTGCATGAAATCTAATATAAAAAAGTATTGTTTTTTCTCGCCTGATGTAGAGTACCTCATGATAAGCTGTAGACCATACTATTTACCAAGAGTGTTTTCCTCTATATTTTTCATAGCTGTCTATTTATCACCACAAACCGATGCTGGCACTAAGACCGCACTAAACGAGCTGTATAAGGCCATAAGCAAACTAGAAAATGCTCATCCAGAGGCGGCACTCCTAGTGGCCGGGGACTTTAATGCAGTAAAACTTAAATGTGTTTTACCTCATTTCTACCAGCATGTCACATGTGCAACCAGAGGGAAAAAACTCGAGACCAACTTTACTCCACACACAGAAATGTGTACAAAGCTCTCACCCGCCCTCCATTTGGCAAATCAGACCATAATTCCATCATCCTGATTCCTCCTTACAAGCAAAAACTAAAGGAGGAAGTACCAGTGACTCGCTCAATACGGAAGTGGTCAGATGTCAGATGCTAAGAGCTGCCGCTTTCAAGGAGCGGAACTCTAACCCTAACGCTTATAAGAAATCCCACTATGCCCTCTGACGAACCGTCAAACAGGCAAAGCGTCAAGACAGGTTTAAAATGTTATCCTACTACACCAGTTCTGATGCTCGTCGGATGTGGCAGGGCTGGCAAACTATTACGGACTACAAAGGGAAGCCCAGCCACAAGCTACCTAGTGACACATGCCTACCAGACGAGCTAAATGACTTCTATGCTTGCTTCGAGGCAAGCAACACATTAGCGTGTATGAGAGCACAAACTGTTTTGGACAACTGTGTGATCACGCTATCCGTGGCAGATGTGAGTAAGACCTTTAAACAGGTCAAAATTCACAAGGCTGCAGGGCAAGATGGATTACCAGGATGTGTACTCAGAGCATGCTCTGACCAACGGGCAAGTGTCTTCACAGACATTTTCAACCTGTCCCTGACTGAGTCTGTAATACCTACATGCTTCAAGCAGACCACCATAGTCCCTGTGCCCAAGAACACCAAGGTAACCTGCCTAAATGACTACCGACACGTAGCACTAATATCTGTAGCTATGAAGTGCTTTGAAAGGCTGGTCATGGCTCACATCAACACCGTCATCCCAGAAACCCTAGACCAACTTCAATTCGCATAGCGCCCGAACAGATCCACAGATGACGCCATCTTTATTGCCCTCCACACTGCCCTTTCCCGGCTGGACAAAATTAACCCATACGTTATAATGATTTTCATTGACTTCAGCTCAGCATTCATCACCATAGTGCCCTCAAAGCTTATCACTAAGCCAAGGACCCTGGGAATTCGCAACTGGATCCTGGACTTCTTGATGGGCCGCCCCCAGGTGGTAAGGGTAGGCAACAACACATCTGCCACACTGACCCTCAACACGAGCGCCCCTCAGGGGTGCATGCTTAGTCCCTTCTTGTTCTCCCTGTTCACCCTTGACTTTGTGGTCGGGCATGACTCCAACACCATCATTAAGTTTGCCGACGACACGATGATGGTAGGCCTGATCACCGACAACGATGACACAGATTGTAGGGAGGAGGTCAGAGACCTGGCAGTGTGGTGCCATTACAACAACCTCTACCTCAACGTGATCAAGACAAAGGAGCTGATCGTGGACTACATACAGGAAAGGGAGGGCATAGCATGTACCCATTCACAGGGCTGTAGTGGAGCAGGTAGAGAGCTTTAAGTTCCTTGGTGTCCACATCACCAAGGTCCAAACACAACAAGACAGTTGTGATGAGGGCACAACAATGCCTATTCCCCTTCAGGAGACTGAAAAGTATTGGCATGGGTCCTCAGATCCTCAAAAAAGTTTTACAGCTGCACTATCTAGTGCATTGTGACTGGTTGCAAAAAACACCTGAACCTCTACGGGATCGGTCCCCCCCCCCACGGGACGGTTGAGCTGACGTGCGCTAATGTGATTAGCATGAAGTTGTAATTAACAAGAACATTTCCCAGGACATCGACATATCTGATATGGGCAGAAAGCTTAAATTACAGTGAAATAATAACATGATATTGTTTGAGGGGAGTTCACAGTTATGAACTTGAAATTGTAATAATAAACTAAGTAGGCACATTTGGGCAGACTTGATACAACATTTAGAACAGAAATACAATGGTTCATTGGATCAATCTAACACTTTGCAGATAAACCACTGCCATCAAAATATATATTGCACCTAAGCTTGAATAATACATTGTGGCCTTTGTCTTGCATTTCAAATATGATGAAAAAAATCTATTTAAAAAAACGCATGTTTTTTTCTATGTATTATCTTTTACGAGATCTAATGTGTTATATTCTCCTACATACATTTCACATTTCCACAATATGCATATCCTTGCTTCAGGTCCTGAGCTACAGGCAGTTAGATTTGGGTATATCATTTTCAGCGAAAATTGAAAGAAAGGGTCCGATCTTTAAAGCTATAAGACTGCCGAACAGTTAATCAAATGGCTACCCGGACTTTGAATGACCAGTTCAAACACACTCATCTTCAATTCCCATCCCCATATCCCTCTTCTTCTCCTCTATTTTCCTTTGTCCACTTCTTCCACCCGCACTTTTCTTCTTTCTAGCACTCTCTTTTCTCCACTTCTATTCCTCCCATCTCTCTCCATTTGCCCCTTTCTTCATTGCTGGCCTTTTATTTGTCTTAATTGAAGTGGCCTGTTTGATGCCTACTTTCCTCCATCCCTCCAACCCCCCACCCTTTTCTCTTCTTTCCTCCAGTAGTGTGTAGTGTGAAGGGTGCCCAATGCTGTGGGTCTGAATGGCAGTAGTAGTGGGACTGTAAACCAACACCGTGGGACTGATTTGGATTGGCTTCTATGGGATTTTAGGCTCAGGCTTTTATTGCCCATGCCCTCTCCTCTTCACCCACCCTCATTTTCATCAATGGTTACCCTTTCACATGCTCTTTCTTTCTTTCTTTCTTTCTTTCTTTCTTTCTTTCTTTCTTTCTTTCTTTCTTTCTTTCTTTCTTTCTTTCTTTCTTTCTCTCTCAGGCTCTCTCTTGTTCGTTTACCCCTTAAACATCTTTGATTCTCCTTCTCTCTCTTCTTTCTCTCCTTTTTCTCCCTTCTCTCACTCTCTCCTTCCCTCTCCTCCCCCTTCCCTTTCTATGCTCATTATGAGTTCAAGGTGTTCATGTCTGTGACTGTGGCTATGCCATTACAGCTGCTAGTCAGCCAGTCAATCAATCAGTCAGCCAGTCAGTTGGTCGGTCAGCCCGCTGAGTCAGCCAGTCAGTTGGTCAGCCAGCCAGCCAGTCGGTCAGTTGGTCAGCCAGCCAGTCAGTCTGTTAGTCAGTCAGTCGGTCAGTTGGTCAGTCAGCCACTCAGTTGGTCAGCCAGTCAATCAGTCACTCAGTCAGCCAGTCAGTCTGTCAGTCAATCAGTATGTGAAGTGGTGACAACCTGTCCTGGTTTAAATTGGAATTCTCTATAGGTATCTAGATATGTCTCTTTCCCACTATCTCCTATTTGACACATTCATCCTCCACTCCTACTGTGTAGCCGTCTGCCTGTTCGCAACTCACTGTTCTTGCCCAATTTACCTTCCTGTGACCACTGTCTGTGTGATAGCTCTGAGACAGTTTGTGTGTGTGTGTGTGTCAGGGTTCCGTTGGGGTCTGTCTTGAGTTGACCTTTCTCTGCACTCTGTTGGTTTTCCAGACGTTCCGTCTGAGAGAATGTAAGTGCTTGTTCCCCATAGATAGTCTGACACACACATGCACACTGTAAAAACATTGCTATAAGAATGTATTAAATCTATTATCTCTTTGAAGAAAGAACAGTTCTATTTCTATATCTTTACTTTGTGAATGTGTCTGTGCGTCAGACAGTGTGTTTGTGCCGGCATTGTGTCTTTGTACTGTATGTGTGCATCAATGGCGGTCGGTGCCGTTTAAGATTAGGGAGGATGATGTCTTTTTTTTTATGAGCTTGGCCTTTCTTCTATTACAACATATTGGATGACTGTCCTCCATTCAACCAGCTCAATGTAACATGTTTAAATGTATTTTCAATCATCCTGCGGAGGGCAGAGAGGGCGGTGAGCATCTGCTTCAGCTCCAGCAGGGGAATCAGAAGGCTGCTGAGCATGCGCTTACCTTACGGACTGTAGCAGCTTCCAGTGGATGGAATGAGCCGGTGCTCAGTACGTTATTTAGTAGAGGTCTGCGCAAGGAGGTCCAAGCGCAACTGGCCTGCCGAGATGACAAACTCACCCTGGACGCACTCATTGTGATGGACATCCGTCTGGGAGAGTCGGCATCTACATCACCTCTCTCCCTCCTTCGGCAAGTGTTCAGGATCAGAGCCTGTACCCATGGAGGTAGGGGTCACGCGCCTTCCCGCGGAGGAACGATGCAGACGGATGCAGCTGGGACTCTGTCTGTACTGTAGCCAGGGAGGGCACAAGCGCCAGCATTGTCCATTACTTCAGAATCCGGGATCCATTAGAGCAGAGGGACGGTCACGTGATGTTACATCCCCTGGACCAGGAGTGAGTATTCCATTTACTGCTCTTCCTGTTACTCTTTTTAGTTCCCATCACTCTGGCTGACTGTCCCTCATGCCATGTGTATACAACTTTAGTGGATTCTGGCGCCGCGGGGAACATTATGGATCAGACCCTTGCCTCCTCTCTCAATATTACCACCTACCCACTCTCTTCTCCTTTTCCGGTTCAAGGTCTTGACAATCGGCCTCTAGGATCCGGAACCATCACAAGCATCACCCAGCCACTCACCGTGGAGCCCAATCACCAGAAAAACATCCCCTTCTTCATCACCAGTGCACCAGTTCACAAGATCATCCTTGGCTTCAGCGCCATAACCCTACCATCTCATGGTTGAGTATGAGAATCACAGACTGGTCACCTGAATGCCGGAAGACCTGCTTTCCTATCCCCTGTGGTTCCATGCCGGTTGAGAGTCCTGTGGTTGCCCTCCAGCCTAACATCCCGGAGGAATTTCAGGATCTAAGAGAGGTATTCTCCAAGACCTGCGCTACCTGTCTCCATCCTCATTGCCCCTGGGACCATGCCATTTACGTTTTTTTTCCGGTGCTACACCACTGCGCAGACTCATCTACCCTCTGTCAGAGGCTGAGACCCAGGCCATGTAGGACTACATTCAAGAGGCACTCCAACAGGGTTTCATCCGCAGGTCCACGTCCCCTGGGTCAGTTGGTTTCTTCTTCGTGGCCAAGAAGGAGGGAGGATTACGCCCTTGTATCGATTACCGTGGACTGAATGACATCACCATGAAGTATTGGTAACCTCTCCCACTGGTGCCGTCAGCCATCGAGCAGCTCCACGGGCCCCAGTTCTTCACCAAACTGGACCTGCAGAGTGCCTAGAATCTTATTCGCTTCCGGGAGTGGGATGAGTGGAAGACGGCGTTTAGCACGATGTCTGGTCATTACGAGTACTTGGTTATGCTCTTTGTCTTAGCCAATGCTCCATCAGTGTTCCAGGCATTCGTCAACGAGGTGTTCAGGGACATGCTTGGATGTCAGGTGATTGTGTACATCGATGACATCCTGATCTTCTCAACCAACCTGGAGGATCACATCACTCACGTTCAAGCAATCCTGGAACGCCTCTTGGCTAACCACCTGTTCGTCAAGGCGGAGAAGTGCCAATTCTACCAGAGGGCTGTCTCCTTCTTGGGCTACCAAATCAGCCCTCAGGGAGTGAGGATGGAGGACAAGAAGGTAGATGCAGTAAGGTCATGGCCAGTCCCAACCACCATCAAGGGGTTTGCCAACTTTTACCTTTTAACTTCAGCGCCGTCGGTGCCCCTCTCACCTCCCTCCTCAAGGGTGGGACTCGTAGGTTGGTTTGGTCTCCAGCAGCCGACGAGGCCTTTCGTCTCCTCAAGTAGTGTTTCACCTCCGCCCCCTTGCTAAACACCCAGATCCCACACTACCTTTTGTAGTTGAGGTAGAAGCATCGGAGGTGGGTGTGGGGGCAGTTTTGTCACAAAGATAGAGAGACCCACTAAAATTGTATCCTTGTGCTTTCTTCTCCAAGGAAACTGTCCCCCGCAGAGAGGAATTACGACGTCGGCGATTGGGAGCTCTTGGCGGTGAAGTTGGCATTAGAGGAGTGGAGACACTGGCTGGTGAGTGCCAAGGAACCATTCATCATCCTCACCAACCATCGGAACCTTGAGTACATACGGACAGCGAGGAGACTGAATCCGAGCCAAGCCAGGTGGGCCCTCTTCTTCGCCAGGTTCGACTTCACGCTGAGCTATCGCCCAGGTATTAAGAACATCAAGGCCGATACCCTGTCCCGTATCTACGATTCGGGAGAGGCTCCTGTCCAGAGTGCCTCCTCCCGATTTGTGGGTCCAGTGGTTTGGGACGTAGATGTGGACATCCGGCAGGCTCTAGAAAGCCCGTACCCAGGAATTGTCCTCCCGCATGCATCTACGTTCCCACAGGAATAAGGATTGGCTGCTGACCTGGGCACACACTGCTGTCGTCAATGGACATCCAGGTATTTCTCGCACCATCCATTCCATCACTAAGAAATACTGGTGGCCCACCTTGGTGCAGGATGTTAAGCGGTATGTCAACTCCTGTTCCGTGTGTGCTTAAACCAAGTCCCCCCGGAATGCTCCTGCAGGGAAGAGCCTGCCGCTTTCTGTGCCTCAACAACCTTGGTCCCACCTATCCATTGACTTTGTTACTGATCTTCTCCCTTCTGATGGTTTCAGAAGGTAGTGGATAGATTCTTCAAGTCATGTCGATTAATCCCTCTTCCTGGTCTTCCCTCTGCTCGCCAGGTTGCTGAGGCACTCTTCCAGCAGGTCTCCCGACATTATGGCCTTCTGGAGGACATCGTCTCGAACCGTGGCCCCGATTTCACATCCCGAGTATGGAGGGCCTTCTTGGAGAAGCTCAAGGTCACTGTTAGCCTCACATCCGGGTATCGGCCTCAGTCTAACTGGCAGGTTAGACAAACCTTGGCATTACAATGGCCTTACTGAACAACCGTCATAGGATGCCACCTTTCCAACAAGTCAGTTCGTCAAATTTCTGCCCTGCTAGAGCTGCCCCGGTCAACTGTAAGTGCTGTGAAGTGGAAACATCTAGGAGCAACAACGTCTCAGCCGTGAAGTGGTAGGCCAAACAAGCTCACAGAATAGGACCGCTGAGTGCTGAAGTGAGTAGCGCAGTTGCAACACTCACTACCGAGTTCCAAACTGTCTCTGGAAGCAGTGTCAGAACAAGAACTGTTCATCGGGAGCGTCATGAAATGGATTTCCATGGTCGAGCAGCCACACACAAGGCTAAGATCACCATGCGCAACGCCAAGTGTCGGCTGGAGCGAGTGGTGTAAATCTTGCCACCATTTGACTCCGGAGCAGTGGAAATGCATTCTCTGGAAGGGTGAATTAAGCTTCACTACCTGGCAGTAAGACGGAGAATCTCGGTTTGGTGGATGCCAGGAGAACACTACATGCCCGGATGCATAGTGCCAACTGTACATTTTGGTGTAGGATCAATAATGGTCTGAGGCTGTTTTTCATGGTTCGGACTAGGCCCCTTAGTTCCAGTAAAGAGAAATCTTAAAGCTACATCATACAATGACATTCTAGACATTCTGTGCAGTTTTGGGAAGGCCATTTCTTGTTTCATCATGACACTGCCCCGTGTACAAAGTGAGGTCCATACAGAAATGGATGGTTGAGATCGGTGTGGAAGAACTTGACTGGCATGCACAGAGCCCTGACCTCAACCCCATTGAACACCTTTGGGAGGAATTGGTACGCTGACCGTGAGCTTGGACTAAAACCAAAAGTTTACCTTGACTTGGAAGAGTTGGATATCCATAGCCAGCAGGCATTCCTCTCTGTTTGAGTCAGGTGGTAGAGTAGGCTAAATTAGCTGTAAATCAAATCAAATCAAATTTGATTTGTCACATACACATGGTTAGCAGATGTTAATGCGAGTGTAGCGAAATGCTTGTGCTTCTAGTTCCGACAATGCAGTAACAAGTAATCTAGCTAACAATTCCAAAACTACTACCTTATAGACACAAGTGTAAGGGGATAAAGAATATGTACATAAAGATATATGAATGAGTGATGGTACAGAGCGGCATAGGCAAGATACAGTAGATGGTATTGAGTGCAGTATATACATATGAGATGAGTATGTAAACAAAGTGGCATAGTTAAAGTGGCTAGTGATACATGTATTACATAAGGATGCAGTAGATGATGTAGAGTACAGTATATACGTATACATATGAGATGAATAATGTAGGGTATGTAAACATTATATTAGGTAGCATTGTTTAAAGTGGCTAGTGATATATTTTACATAATTTCCCATCAATTCCCATTATTAAAGTGGCTGGAGTTGAGTCAGTGTGTTGGCAGCAGCCACTCAATGTTAGTGGTGGCTGTTTAACAGTCTGATGGCCTTGAGATAGAAACTGTTTTTCAGTCTCTCGGTCCCAGCTTTGATGCACCTGTACTGACCTTGCCTTCTGGATGATAGCGAGGTGAACAGGCAGTGGCTCGGGTGGTTGTTGTCCTTGATGATCTTTATGGCCTTCCTGTGACATCGGGTGATGTAGGTGTCCTGGAGGGCAGGTAGTTTGCCCCCGGTGATGCGTTGTGCAGACCTCACTACCCTCTGGAGAGCCTTACGGTTGTTAGCAGTTGCCGTACCAGGCGGTGATACAGCCCGACAGGATGCTCTCGATTGTGCATCTGTAGAAGTTTGTGAGTGCTTTTGGTGACAAGCCGAATTTCTTCAGCCTCCTGAGGTTGAAGAGGTGTTGCTGCGCCTTCTTCACAATGCTGTCTGTGTGGGTGGACCAATTCAGTTTGTCTGTGATGTGTACGCCGAGGAACTTAAAACTTACTACCCTCTCCACTACTGTTCCATCGATGTGGATAGGGGGGTGTTCCCTCTGCTGTTTCCTGAAGTCCACAATCATCTCCTTAGTTTTGTTGACGTTGAGTGTGAGGTTATTTTCCTGACACCACACTCCGAGGGCCCTCACCTCCTCCCTGTAGGCCGTCTCGTCGTTGTTGGTAATCAAGCCTACCACTGTTGTGTCGTCCGCAAACTTGATGATTGAGTTGGAGGCATGCTTGGCCACGCAGTCGTGGGTGAACAGGGAGTACAGGAGAGGGCTCAGAACGCACCCTTGTGGGGCCCCAGTGTTGAGGATCAGCGGGGTGGAGATGTTGTTGCCTACCCTCACCACCTGGGGGCGGCCCGTCAGGAAGTCCAGTACCCAGTTGCACAGGGCGGGGTCGAGACCCAGGGTCTCGAGCTTGGTTACGAGCTTGGAGGGCACTATGGTGTTAAATGCTGAGCTGTTGTCGATGAACAGCATTCTCACATAGGTATTCCTCTTGTCCAGATAGGTTAGGGCAGTGTGCAGTGTGGTTGAGATTGCATCGTCTGTGGACCTATTTGGGCGGTAAGCAAATTGGAGTGGGTCTAGGGTGTCAGGTAGGGTGGAGGTGATATGGTCCTTGACCAGTCTCTCAAAGCACTTCATGATGACGGTATGTATTAGCTAGTTAAGTAAGTAAAAGTGTGTGTGTGGCGTCAGTATGCATTTGAGTGCATGTTATGTGTGTGTGTGTGTGTGTTGGGGTGTCAGTTTTGGTATGTGTGAGTGTGTGGGTAGAGTCCAGTGTGTGTGTGTAACGGATGTGAAACAGCTAGCTAGTTAGCGGTGGTGCGCGCTAAATAGCGTTTCAATCGGTGACGTCACTTGCTCTGAGACCTTGAAGTAGTGGTTCCCCTTGCTCTGCAAGGGCCGCGGCTTTTGTGGAGCGATGGGTAACCATGCTTCGTGGGTGACTGTTGTTGATGTGTGCAGAGGGTCTCTGGTTCACGCCTGGGTATGGGCGAGGGGACGGTCTAAAGTTATACTGTTACATGTGCATAGAGTCAGTGCAAGAGAGTTAGTGCAAAAAGGGTCAATCCAGGGAGTCCGGGTAGACAGGTATTTAGCAGTCTTGTTTAGAAGTTGTTTAGAAGTCACTGTATGCTGCCACTACATGCTAAAGAGAAGAGGAGAGGCAAGGATGGTACAAGATGGTGGACTAATTTACTACTGTGACTGACATCTCTAGGAGAGGTAGGGACGTAGAGACACTTACTACACAATATCAACCCTGTGGGTGACTGTTTTTGACAAATATTTCATTTAGGAGAAAAACACCCGCTACGCATCAAATAGACAGAGGGCACTTTGTCCAAAAGAAGTTTGCATTACTGTAGCTCGCAATATTGCATCCTTTACACTGGTTTGGGTACGCTATAGAAGAGAAGAGAGGAGAAGATGAGAGGAGCCCCAGCATGACGCAAGTTAGATCCTAATGTTCAAAGCTCTGCTCCATCCCTCCTTCCTTCTCTCCTCTCTTTCTTCACTCTTCCCTCCCTTCTCAATGCGTTACCCTGACAACACATTCCCCTGTTCAACTGTGCTTTCACTCGTTTAACTAGAGAAAGGAAGGGAAGGTCTGTGAGACGAGACCAACGTGTGTGTGTGTGTGTGTGTGTGTGTGGTCACTCATGATATACTCTTTTTGTGTGATGGGCTTATTGAGCAGTCTCTGCTATGTGGTATCTGGTGTAGCAACCTGGACTCAGGTGTAGACATAACATAGTAAATGAAAATCCGTTAAGCTCAAATTAGAATGATATGTTACGTTTGTTATGTATTAATTTGTGGATGTTCATTAACTGTTTTGTATGATATGTTTTACGAATTACAATTTGTATGATATGTTACGAATTACAATTTGTATGATATGTTACGAATTTGCAATACGTATGATATGTTACAAATTCCAATTTGTTGTGGCTAACGTTAGCTAGATGGCAAATGCTAATTTTAGCTAGGTGGCTAATGTTAGCTAGGCTAGGTGTTAAGGTTAACGTTAAGGTTAAGAGTTAGGATAAAGGGATAAAGTTAGGGGAGGGTTAACATGCTGAGGATACTCGTCCCTTTTCCAGGACCCTGTCTTTCAAAGATAATTCGTAAAAATCAAAATAACTTCACAGATCTTCATTGTAAAGGGTTTAGACACTGTTTCCCATGCTTGTTCAGTGAACCATAAACAATTAATGAATATGCACCTGTGGATTGGTCGTTAAGACACTAACAGTTTACAGACGGTAGGCAATTAAGGTCACAGTTATGAAAACTTAGGACACTGAAAAGGCCTTTCTACTGACTCTGTAAAACACCAAAAGAAAGATACGTGCTCATCTGTGTGAGGACTGCAGATGTGGCCAGGGCAATAAATTGTAATGTCCGTACTGTGAGACGCCAACGACAGCACTACAGGGAGACAGGACAGATGATTGTCCTAGCAGTGGCAGACCACGTGTAACAAGACCTGCACAGGTTCGGTACATCCGAACATCACACCTGCGGGACAGGCACAGGATGGCAACAACAACTGCCCAAGTTACACCAGGAACTCACAGTCCCTCCATCAGTGCTCAGTCTCAGATATTTTTGGTTATGGAAAATATATTTCACAGCAGTTTAGATGGTACAATGACTCTCTACACTGTACTTTTGTTTTGCGACATAAACTGAAATTAGGTGAACAATTCAAATTTTAGCAACCAGGAAAAGACAGAGCCTTCTATCTTGAAACATTTACTATGTTACATCCAGTCTATGAGACCAGGCTTGAGGTAGGCCTGTGTCTGTTTGTGTGTGTGTCTGTGTGTATAAAAGAGAATGTGTGTGTGTCATTATTGTATTTATTTGTTGCTCTCCTCATTCTGTGGCACTGGCAGGGTATTCAGTGTGTGTGCATGTGTGTGTCTGTATCTGCTTATGTGTATGCTGATCTTATTGTGCAGTCTGGCATTTGGCAGGTCCATTTGATTCTTGGCAGGTAGATCAGAGCTCCTCTCTGCCCAGCCGAAGCAAAGGATTACAGAGAAAAGAGAGAGAGACTTCCCGAGGCAGCACCATTCAGCCACCCCTGGGAATAGTATCAACATATACACTGCCTCTGTGTTCATCAGGAAGTGCATAGAGGATGTTGTATCGGTCCCAGGTTCAAATGTTTAAACCTGCAATGCGTGACAATGTGTGTACAGGTGTTTATAGAGACCCCTCTGTCAAGAATGCTATATTTCTTCTACATTTGAACATGATATGCCAGAAACCCCAGCTCTCATTGCAAGTCGCCGCTGGGATGACGTGGCATCAACATCCGCTCGGAGACTTTGTGGCTGTGGTAGTGACAACCCAACGGAGTCGGGAAATGTGAGGCTGTGGATGCCGATGCAATTACAGTTATGGACAAGATTGATGATAACTCAATTCCATTTTAGCAACACTGTCTTCAGAACAGGTACTCAAAATGTTATACACCGGCTTTTATTCTCATTTTTATATTGTAATAAAAAATATCCACGCTGTCAGCTAGAAAGGTAGCTAGCTATCTAATTTAGCTGTCTAACGTTACATGGTTGCTAGCTAAAAGCTTATCTACCGGGAATTCCCCTGCTTGGTACAAGATAGCAATACGACGATAGCTTTAGTACATTAGCTATCACACTTACGTAAAAAAGCAGTGCAAAATATTAATTTTGACTATCATAGCTCTGCAATCATGGAAAATAACCTTTGCTTTGGCAAGTCCTTTGCCCTTCTCTGATTCCTATACTAGCGAACTAATAACATTACTGTTATGGCCACTTGATTCTCGAGAGCCATGGCTATGAAGATGTGTATGATTGTAGAAGTGTTATACTCAACTCTTCTGCATGAAAATCATTATGGTTTATACATAAAACCAAAACCATGTAGTGAACAATCCTAATAACTGGGTTGTGTACATGTTTTTTTCTGTAGGATTCCAGCGTCGAAGAGCCGCAGACCGTCCAGGGGCACAGGCAGGACTGCAGAAAGAAACGGACAGGACCTCCTTGAAAGGGCTGCCCGACTGAAAGGAGAGGCTGGCCGACTGAAAGGAGAGGCTGCCCGACTGAAAGGAGAGGCTGTGGCCGACTGAAAGGAGAGGCTGCCCGACTGAAAGGAGAGGCTGCCCGACTGAAAGGAGAGGCTGCCCGACTGAAAGGAGAGGCTGTGGCCGACTGAAAGGAGAGGCTGTGGCCGACTGAAAGGAGAGACTGGCCGACTGAAAGGAGAGGCTGCCCGACTGAAAGGAGAGACTGGCCGACTGAAAGGAGAGGCTGTGGCCGACTGAAAGGAGAGACTGGCCGACTGAAAGGAGAGGCTGCCCGACTGAAAGGAGAGACTGGCCGACTGAAAGGAGAGGCTGGCCGACTGAAAGGAGAGGCAGGACTGCAGAAAGAAACGGACAGGAAGACCTTGAAAGGGCTGCCCGACTGAAAGGAGAGGCTGCCCGACTGAAAGGAGAGGCTGGCCGACTGAAAGGAGAGGCTGCCCGACTGAAAGGAGAGGCTGGCCGACTGAAATGAGAGACTGGCCGACTGAAAGGAGAGGCTGCCCGACTGAAAGGAGAGACTGGCCGACTGAAAGGAGAGGCTGTGGCCGACTGAAAGGAGAGGCTGCCCGACTGAAAGGAGAGGCTGTGGCCGACTGAAAGGAGAGGCTGCCCGACTGAAAGGAGAGGCTGGCCGACTGAAATGAGAGACTGGCCGACTGAAAGGAGAGGCTGCCCGACTGAAAGGAGAGACTGGCCGACTGAAAGGAGAGGCTGTGGCCGACTGAAAGGAGAGGCTGCCCGACTGAAAGGAGAGGCTGTGGCCGACTGAAAGGAGAGACTGGCCGACTGAAAGGAGAGACTGGCCGACTGAAAGGAGAGGCTGCCCGACTGAAAGGAGAGACTGGCCGACTGAAAGGAGAGACTGCCCGACTGAAAGGAGAGGCTGGCCGACTGAAAGGAGAGGCTGGCCGACTGAAAGGAGAGGCAGGACTGCAGAAAGAAACGGACAGGAAGACCTTGAAAGGGCTGCCTGACTGAAAGGAGAGGCTGGCCGACTGAAAGGAGAGGCTGCCCGACTGAAAGGAGAGACTGCCCGACTGAAAGGAGAGGCTGGCCGACTGAAAGGAGAGGCTGGACTGCAGAAAGAAACAGACAGGAAGACCTTGAAAGGGCTGCCCGACTGAAAGGAGAGGCTGCCCGACTGAAAGGAGAGGCTGCCCGACTGAAAGGAGAGGCTGCCCGACTGAAAGGAGAGGCTGTGGCCGACTGAAAGGAGACGCTGTGGCCAACTGAAAGGAGAGGCTGGCCGACTGAAAGGAGAGGCTGGCCGACTGAAAGGAGAGGCTGTGGCCGACTGAAAGGAGAGGCTGTGGCCGACTGAAAGGAGAGGCTGTGGCCGACTGAAAGGAGAGGCTGTGGCCGACTGAAAGGAGAGGCTGCCCGACTGAAAGGAGAGGCTGTGGCCGACTGAAAGGAGAGGCTGTGGCCGACTGAAAGGAGAGGCTGCCCGACTGAAAGGAGAGGCTGGCCGACTGAAAGGAGAGGCTGTGGCCGACTGAAAGGAGAGGCTGGCCGACTGAAAGGAGAGGCTGGCCGACTGAAAGGAGAGGCTGGCCGACTGAAAGGAGAGGCTGTGGCCGACTGAAAGGAGAGGCTGTGGCCGACTGAAAGGAGAGGCTGGCCGACTGAAAGGAGAGGCTGTGGCCGACTGAAAGGAGAGGCTGCCCGACTGAAAGCAGAGGCCAGCCGACTGAAAGGAGAGGCCGGCCGACTGAAAGGAGAGGCTGGCCGACTGAAAGGAGAGGCTGTGGCCGACTGAAAGGAGAGGCTGCCCGACTGAAAGGAGAGGCTGGCCGACTGAAAGGAGAGGCTGTGGCTGACTGAAAGGAGAGGCTGTGGCCGACTGAAAGCAGAGGCTGCCCGACTGAAAGCAGAGGCTGGCCGACTGAAAGGAGAGGCTGCCCGACTGAAAGGAGAGGCTGGCCGACTGAAAGGAGAGGCTGTGGCCGACTGAAAGGAGAGGCTGTGGCCGACTGAAAGGAGAGGCTGCCCGACTGAAAGGAGAGGCTGGCCGACTGAAAGGAGAGGCTGTGGCCGACTGAAAGGAGAGGCTGGCCGACTGAAAGGAGAGGCTGGCCGACTGAAAGGAGAGGCTGGCCGACTGAAAGGAGAGGCTGTGGCCGACTGAAAGGAGAGGCTGTGGCCGACTGAAAGGAGAGGCTGGCCGACTGAAAGGAGAGCCTGTGGCCGACTGAAAGGAGAGGCTGCCCGACTGAAAGCAGAGGCTAGCCGACTGAAAGGAGAGGCTGGCCGACTGAAAGGAGAGGCTGGCCGACTGAAAGGAGAGGCTGGCCGACTGAAAGGAGAGGCTGTGGCCGACTGAAAGGAGAGGCTGCCCGACTGAAAGGAGAGGCTGGCCGACTGAAAGGAGAGGCTGTGGCTGACTGAAAGGAGAGGCTGTGGCCGACTGAAAGCAGAGGCTGCCCGACTGAAAGCAGAGGCTGGCCGACTGAAAGGAGAGGCTGGCCGACTGAAAGGAGAGGCTGCCCGACTGAAAGCAGAGGCTGGCCGACTGAAAGGAGAGGCTGGCCGACTGAAAGGAGAGGCTGGCCGACTGAAAGCAGAGGCTGCCCGACTGAAAGCAGAGGCTGCCCGACTGAAAGCAGAGGCTGGCCGACTGAAAGGAGAGGCTGGCCGACTGAAAGGAGAGGCTGGCCGACTGAAAGGAGAGGCTGTGGCCGACTGAAAGGAGAGGCTGGCCGATCTATCCACCTGTAGGTCTGCTCATTTGAAGTGTAAACCGTCAAGAGCGTAGATATCCAGGAAAATAACAGTT
This sequence comes from Oncorhynchus tshawytscha, assembly GCF_018296145.1. Taxonomy (NCBI): domain Eukaryota; kingdom Metazoa; phylum Chordata; class Actinopteri; order Salmoniformes; family Salmonidae; genus Oncorhynchus; species Oncorhynchus tshawytscha. Next base: position 69,109,253 of record NC_056438.1, read on the forward strand.
TAGTAAATCCTTCTAAAGCCATTCCAAAAGTACAATGATGACTATTTGCTAGATACAGTGAGGAGAACAAGTATTTGATACACTGCCGATTTTGCAGGTTTTCCTTACTTATAAAGCATGTAGAGGTCTGTAATTTGTATCATAGGTACACACTGTGAGAGACCGAATCTAAAACAGAAATCCAGAAAATCACATTGTATGATTTAAGTAATTCATTTGCATTTTATTGCATGACATAAGTATTTGATCACCTACCAACCAGTAGGAATTAGGGCTTTTTCTTTAAGAAGCCCTCCTGTTCTCCACTCATTACCTGTATTAACTGCACCTGTTTGAACTCGTTACCTGTATAAAAGACACCTGTCCACACACTCAATCAAACAGACTCCAACCTCTCCACAATGGCCAAGACCAGAGAGCGGTGTAAGGACATCAGGGATACAATTGTAGACCTGAACAAGGCTGGGATGGGCTACAGGTCAATAGGCAAGCAGCTTGGTGAGAAGGCAACAACTGTTGGCGCAATTATTAGAAAATGGAAGAAGTTCAAGATGACAGTCAATCACCCTCGGTCTGGGGCTCCATGCAAGATCTCACCTCGTGGGACATCAATGATCATGAGGTAGGTGAGGGATCAGCCCAGAACTACACGGCAGGACCTGGTAAATGACCTGAAGAGAGCTGGGACCACAGTCTCAAAGAAAACCATTAGTAACACACTATGCCGCCATGGATTAAATCCTGCAGCGCACGCAAGGTCTCCCTGCTCAAGCCAGCGCATGTCCAGGCCTGTCTGAAGTTTGCCAATGACCATCTGGATGATCCAGAGGAGGAATGGGAGAAGGTCATGTGGTCTGACGAGAAAAAAATAGAGCTTTTTGGTCTAAACTCTACTCGCCGTGTTTGGAGGAAAAAGAAGGATGAGTACAACCCCAAGAACACCATCCCAAGCATGAAGCATGGAGGTGGAAACATCATTCTTTGGGGATGCTTTTCTGCAAAGGGGACAGGACGACTGCACCGTATTGAGGGGAGGATGGATGGGGCCATGTATTGCGAGATCTTGGCAAACAACCTCCTTCCCTCAGTAAGAGCATTGAAAATGGGTCGTGGCTGGGTCTTCCCACGACCCGAAACACACAGCCAGGGCAACTAAGGAGTGGCTCCGTAAGAAGCATCTCAAGGTCCTGGAGTGGCCTAGCCAGTCTCCAGACCTGAACCCAATAGAAAATCTTTGGAGGGAGCTGAAAGTCCGTATTGCCCAGCGACAGCCCCGAAACCTGAAGGATCTGGAGAAGGTCTGTATGGAGGAGTGGGCCAAAATTCCTGCTGCAGTGTGTGCAAACCTGGTCAAGAACTACAGGAAACGTATGATCTCTGTAATTGCAAACAAAGGTTTCTGTACCAAATATTAAGTTCTGCTTTTCTGATGTATCAAATACTTATGTCATGCAATAAAATGCAAATTAATTACTTAAAAATCATACAATGTGATTTTCTGGAGTTTTGTTTTAGATTCCGCCTCTCACAGTTGAGGTGTACCTATGATAAAAATTACAGACCTCTACATGCTTTGTAATTTAAAAAAAAAATGTATTTTACTAGGCAAGTCAGTTAAGAACAAATTCTTATTTTCAATGACGGCCTAGGAACAGTGGGTTAACTGCCTGATTCAGGGGTAGACCGAGAGATTTGTACCTTGTCAGCTCGGGGGTTTGTACTTGCAACCTTCCGGTTACTAGTCCAACACTCTAACCACTAGGCTACCCTGCAAAACCACTAGGAAAATTTGCAAAATCAGCAGTGTATCAAATACTTGTACTCCCCACTGTAAATGCACAAGTACTGTTTCTAACACAAGTTTGTTTCCCACATCTTTCAAAAACAATCCTGAGTTGTCTCTAGGTTTTCACACTTTCCAGGAAGCACCAAGTCTGACAACAGGGAATGCTCCAGTCCTTCTCAGTTCAAAGGTGTGCTGCTAACTGTATCCTGTTCTGTGTGGTGACGTCTCCTCGAAGCAGCTCAGTTATTGGTGGCACTCCATGGAGATTTTGGTCATCTGATCTCTGGATCATTCTGCTAGGCCCTACTGAGAGCCCAGTCTACTCAACACTGCTCTCTGAAGTTCTGGGATGTAGGTTTATTCCTTTGCAGTTTTCAATGTGTGGACACTTCACTTATGAGACTTGTTATTGTAGTCTCCTTTAGCTGAAAGACAAAATAATGACAAAATATGATTCTATATAATTTCATTACTATCAGTGCAGAACTGAAGTGTTGAAATATAACAGCCATAACATATATTATATTGTTATGAGTTTGAAGAAATTTAAATTTTTCACAATCGAGAGGACAACGAACCATTACATCTTGTTGCCCTACGCGTTCTCCAAGTGTCACGTTCTGACCTTAGTTCTTTTGTTATGTCTTTGTTTTAGTATGGTCAGGGAGTGAGTCGGGTGGGTTGTCTATGTTCGTTTTTCTATGATTTGGTATGTCTGTGTTTGGCCTGGTATGGTTCTCAATCAGAGGCAGCTGTCAATCGTTGTCCCTGATTGAGAACCATACTTAGGCAGCCTGTTTTCACCCTTGAGTTATGGGTGATTATTTTCTGTTGAGTGTTTGTATTCTGCACCAGACAGAAGTGTTTCAGTTTCGTTCGTTCACTTTGTTGTTTTTGTTCAGTGTTCAATTTCTTTATTAAAAATATGGACACTTACCACACTGCGCATTGGTCCTCACCTTCTTCCACCAACAACGGCCGTTACACCAAGGCTGGACAATGGTTACCAAGGTTGTAGGCAAGTGCTGCCAGTAGGGCCCCAGCCTTAGACTGGAGGAGAGAAAGCAAACCGTGTACAATAGTGATTCTGGAAGGACACCAGCTCAGATGTAGACCTAGATCAGGGATGGGTAACTCCTGTCCTCGGGGGCTTAATTGGTGTCACACTTTCCCCCACTAATCACACTTGATTAAAGTAATTGCATTCTAAAATGAATACCATTATAAGTTGATTATTGGGTCAGGTGAGTTGGCTGGGGAAAAAGTGTGACACCAATCAGGCCCTGAGGACTGGAGTAGGCCAACCCTTATCTAGATCTGACTCCAATAATCAACTAATCATGATCTTCCGTTTACAATGAGTTTTTCAGCTGTGTTTGCTAGGGATGGGGAAAAAGAGTGACCACTTCAGCCCCAAGGACTGGAATTGACCATCCCTGACCTAGTTAGACAAAGTATCAAACATGGTCCATCAATCCTAATCTGGCATACGATTTTACCATTTGACAACTATGACAGAATTACATTCGATGAACATCAGTCTTATATTTCCAGTGTAAAAACATTCAGTTTAGGATGCACGGAGTCAGTATTTGTTTCCCTCATTGGATAAGGAGGTTATTAGGCAGAATGAATGTTTCCAATCATTCAGTATAATGTCATGTTCATTCTATACACTCAATACATGTGCATCTTTTGGGCTAGGTCTGTCTATATCTCAACCATACAGCTCAATTGGGGAATAACAGTACTATGTGTGCAGTAGGCTAATATTGAGATAGTATGTCATCAATACTCAAAGTACATCTTGGGTAGTGCATTTTCCTGAACAGTTTATCATTATAAAATGTCTACTTTGTTGTTAGGTAGCTAAATTGTTGTCTTTGCTTACCGATCGTATTCTGCTCCAATACTCGACAGTGGTGCGGTTGGAAATACAGGCTTGCCAGGAGTTGATGTTGATTTATTCCTGTCATGACTGATATTTTCTAGAGTTTAGATGTCAAATAATGAAGCTATAACAGTTGACATGAGAAGAGAGGTGATACAATTAGCTAGTTTCAGAATGTTTTGTTTACAACAGCTGACTAAAAATTGGGCAGAACACTAGGCGTGCAGTTGAGAACGTTTCCATGGTAACGGCGCCTCTACAATTCCATGATGAAACTTTGAAATGAAATTGCCACTTGTAGCAAACGAGTTTCATGAAATACATGGCCCAGAAACAGGGTCACATTTTTTAAAACTAAATATCAGTAAGCCAGGCTAGCTATGTCAGCAAAATAGCTAGCTAGCTCTCTGCTTGGCAGAATGTTAGCTAAATGTATCGGTTTCATTGCCTAGACTTTGGCTTAGGTTTTGACATGTTGAATCTTGAATACTCCAGCCAACGACATGAGATGTTCTAAAACTAGACCGTTCAGATCAATATACTCTGTGGCACCGCCTCCTCACTGACGGAAAACACGTCGCACATTGTGCACTATTCAATGAATACCAGTGAATAACGAGGTTCTCAGGCAGGCTAGCAGCACACTATTGTTATTGTTGCATCACATTGGATGACCACTAGCGACTTATTGGAGCTTTTGAGCCCCAAACCAATCCAAATGTAGTATTCATCGGTCAGAAAATAGATTCAAACACAAGTATTCAGACCCTTTACTCAGTACTTTGTTGAAGCACCTGGCAGAGATTGAAGCATCTGGCAGAGATTACATCCTCGCGTCTTCTTGGGTATGACGCTACAAGCTTGGCACACCTGTATTTAGGAAGTTTCTCCCATTTTTCTCTGCAGATCCTCTCAAGCTCTGTAAGGTTGGATGGGGAGCGTTGCTATACAGCCATTTTCAGGTCTCTCCAGAGATGTTCGATCAAGTCCATGTTCTGGCTGGGCCACTCAAGGACATTCAGACTTGTCCCGAAGCCACTCCTGCGTTGTCTTGGCTATGTGCCTAGGGTCATTGTCCTGTTGGAAGGTGAACTTTCTCTCCAGTCTGAGGTCCTGAGTTCTCTGGAGCAGGATTTCATCAAGGATCTCTCTGTACTTTGCTCCGTTCATCTTTCCCTCAATTCTGGCTAGTCTCCCAGTCCCTGTTGCTGAAAAACATCCCCACAGCATGATGCTGCCACAACCATGCTTCACCTTAGGAATCGTGCCAGATTTCCTCCAGAAGTGACGCTTGGCATACAGGCCAAATAGTTCAATCTTGGTTTCATCAGACCCAATAATCTTGTTTCCCATGGTCTGAGAGTCTTCAGGTGCCTTTAGGCAAACTCCAAGTAGGCTGTCATGTGCCTTTTATTGAGGGGTGGCATCCGTCTGGCCACTCTATCATAAAGGCCTCAATGGTGGAATGCTGCAGAGATGTTTGTCCTTCTGAAAGGTTCTCCCATCTCCACAGAGGAGATTTACGCTCATTTAAGCTCCGTCAGAGTGACCATCGGGATCTTGGTCACCTCCCTGACCGCCGTCCTTCTCCCCCGATTGCTCAGTTTGGCCGGAAGGCCAGCTCTAGGAAGTGACTTGGTGGTTCCAAACTTCTTTCATTTAAGAATGATAGAGGCCACTGTGTACTTGGGGACCTTCAATGCTGCCAAATCAATGCTGCCTCGACACAATCCTGTCACTGCAATTCCTTCGACCTCATGGCCTGGTTTTTGCAATGACATGCACTGTCAACCGTGGGACATTATAAAGACAGGTGTATGTCTTTCCAAATCATGTCCAATCAGTTGAATTTAACACGGTTGGACTCCAATTGATTTGTAGAAACATCTCAAAGATGATCAATAGAAACAGGATGCACCTGAGCTCAATTTTGAGTCTTATAGAAAATAGTCTGAATACTTGTTTTTTGTTTAATATTTTTAATAAATTAGCAACAATTTCTAAAAAGCTGTTTTTGCTTTGTCATTATGGACTATTGTGTGTAGATTGATGACAATTATAGTTTTTTAAATTAATTTTAGAATGAAATGTAATGTACCAAAATGTGGAAAAAGGGAAGGGGTCTGAATAGTTTCCTGAATGCACTGACAACTGATGCATCCTCTCTGTTAGTGTCAAACTAAAAGCATGTAACTGTGTTGACAGTCATTGATATACAAGTCATTTTGCATGCCGAACAACCCTAGGGCACACTGTGCCCAGCTTCACGTGCTGACCAACGCCAGGTATGCGGCCTGTTCCTTATCTAGTGCATCTACATTCAAATGATAAAATGGCATGTGCAATATTAGGCTTCATAAGTTGACTGAAAACGTATTTACTTTGCTAGGTTATTGTTATCAATGCGCTGTTCAAAATGCTGTTTTACCGTAAGCTACCGGCGACATCTCTCATCTGGCTATACCTGCTAAACGGGACTTACAAAATATTTTATTTAGATTGTTCAGCAATAGTTTGTTAGTTTTGCTTTATACCAACAGTTTATATGGTTATTTTTAGATATCCAGGGTAAAGTTGATCATTTCATAATGAGGAATCACTTTTGCGCGGCGCTCTGCTTGGCTAAAGCAGGAGGAGAAAAGAAGCTCAAAAAAGTATTTAGTCAGCCACCAATTGTGCAAGTTCTCCCACTTAAAAAGATGAGAGAGGCCTGTAATTTTCATCATAGGTACACTTCAACTATGGCAGACAAAATGAGAATAAAAAATCCAGAAAATCACATTGTAGGATTTGTTATGAATTTATTTGCAAATTATGGTGGAAAATAAGTGTTTGGTCACCTACAAACAAGCAAGATTTCTGGCTCTCACAGACTTGTAACTTCTTCTTTAAGAGGCTCCTCTGTCCTCCACTCGTTACCTGTATTAATGGCACCTCAGAGGTCCCGCTCATGAGCTCCATCAGCAGGAGATTTTCGTTTAGAATGGAAAATTAATTAAATCATTGCGGGCATTTAATCGTGTCGAATCGTTTCATTCTCTAAGCAAACCGAATCGTACGGAATCATTTCAAACCAAAACGTATCATTCCCGTATTGTATAGAAGCCCATGTATCTAGATACGAATCGAGTCCCAAGTGTCAGTACACATCTCCAACTCAATCATGAAGTTTGCTGATAACACAACAGTGGTAGGCCTGATTACCAAAAACGATGAGACAGTCTACAGGGAAGAGATGAGAGCCCTGTAGGAGCTGTGCGAGGAAAATTACCTCTCCTCCAATTTCAACAAAATGAAGGAGCAAATAAACTTTGATTTGATTTGGGAGAGGGAGGAAGAGATGAGAGCCCTGTAGGAGCTGTGCGAGGAAAATTACCTCTCCTCCAATTTCAACAAAATGAAGGAGCAAATAAACTTTGATTTGATTTGGGAGAGGGAGAGAGAGAGAGCGAGGAGAGAGCGAGCAAGTGGGAGAGAGAGAGAGAGGGGAGAGCGAGTGAGTGAGGGGAACCTCATTCCTGAGTTAGGGAGAGAGTGAGGGAGAGATGTGAGGGAAGAGTTAGGTTGAGAGAACGAGAGAGGGTAGGGAGAGAGAGAGAGAGAGAGAGAGGGAGAGAGAGAGAGAGAGAGAGAGAGAGAGAGAGAGAGAGAGAGAGGAGGGAGAGAGAGAGGCCGGGGGAAGTAGGGAGGAACCTCATTCCTCATATTTAGGGTGAGTAAGGCATGTGTCTAACAAGCCTTATAGTTGGGTTTAGGGTGGGTAAGGCATGTGTCTAACAAGACTTATAGTTGGGTTTAGGGTGAGTAAGGCATGTGTCTAACAAGACTTATAGTTGGGTTTAGGGTGGGTAAGGCATGTGTCTAACAAGACTTATAGTTTAGGGTTTAGACTTATAGTTGGGTTTAGGGTGGGTAAGGGTGTCTAACAAGACTTATAGTTGTTTAGGGTGGGTAAGGCTGTGTCTAACAAGACTTATAGTTGGGTTTAGGGTGGGTAAGGCATGTGTCTAACAAGACTTATAGTTGGGTTTAGACTTATAGTTGGGTTTAGGGTGGTAAGGCATGTGTCTAACAAGACTTATAGTTGGGTTTAGGGGTGGGTAAGTGGTCTAACAAGACTATAGTTGGGTTTATGTGTAAGGCATGTGTCTAACAAGACTTATAGTTGGGTTTAGGGTGGGTAAGGCATGTGTCTAACAAGACTTATAGTTGGGTTTAGGGTGGGTAAGGCATGTGTCTAACAAGACTTATAGTTGGGTTTAGGTCTAACAAGACTTATAGTTGGGTTTAAGGCATGTGTCTAACAAGACTTATAGTTGGGTTTAGGGTGGGTAAGGCATGTGTCTAACAAGACTTATAGTTGGGTTTAGGGTGGGTAAGGTATGTGTCTAACAAGACTTATAGTTGGGTTTAGGGTGGGTAAGGTATGTGTCTAACAAGACTTATAGTTGTCATGTGTCTAACAAGTTTAGGGTGAGTAAGGCATGTGTCTAACAAGACTTATAGTTGGGTTTAGGGTGGGTAAGGCATGTGTCTAACAAGACTTATAGTTGGGTTTAGGGTGGGTAAGGCATGTGTCTAACAAGACTTATAGTTGGGTTTAGGGTGAGTAAGGCATGTGTCTAACAAGACTTATAGTTGGGTTTAGGGTGGGTAAGGTATGTGTCTAACAAGACTTATAGTTGGGTTTAGGGTGGGTAAGGTATGTGTCTAACAAGACTTATAGTTGGGTTTAGGGACTTATAGTGGGTAAGGTTGGGTTTAGGGTGGGTATGTGTCTAACAAGACTTATAGTTGGGTTTAGGGTGGGTAAGGCATGTGTCTAACAAGACTTATAGTTGGGTTTAGGGTGGGTAAGGCATGTGTCTAACAAGACTTATAGTTGGGTTTAGGGGGTGGGTAAGGCATGTGTCTAACAAGACTTATAGTTGGGTTTAGGGTGGGTAAGGCATGTGTCTAACAAGACTTATAGTTGGGTTTAGGGTGGGTAAGGTATGTGTCTAACAAGTTGGGTTTACTTATAGTTGGGTTTAGGGTGGGTAAGGCATGTGTCTAACAAGACTTATAGTTGGGTTTAGGGTGGGTAAGGCATGTGTCTAACAAGACTTATAGTTGGGTTTAGGGTGGGTAAGGCATGTGTCTAACAAGACTTATAGTTGGGTTTAGGGTGGGTAAGGCATGTGTCTAACAAGACTTATAGTTGGGTTTAGGGTGGGTAAGGTATGTGTCTAACAATACTTATAGTTGGGTTTAGGGTGAGTAAGGCATGTGTCTAACAAGACTTATAGTTGGGTTTAGGGTGGGTAAGTGGCACTTTAAGTGGAAGCTCTGGGTTTGGTTTTGTCTTGTGTAGAAGTATTGTATTTCCTGGTTCAGAATGGAAGAGAGTCAGATTGCGCCAACATATCCCCTTGCCTTCTTTGTGCTCTGAGAATGTGGAACTCACAGCATGGTGACAATAATCAATAAACCAGCATGCTACAATGTAACCTGGCCACTCTCAGTATGTGTGCACGCGTGTGTGTGCGCATGCGTGAGTGTGCGTGCGTGCGTGAGTGTCTAATATGTGTGTGTGTGTGTGTGTGTATGTGTATGTGTATGTGTGTATGTGTGTGTGTGTGTGTGTGTGTGTGTGTGTGTGTGTGTGTGTGTGTGTGTGTGTTATAGTTGTGTGTATGTGTGTGTGTGTGTGTGTGTGTGTGTGTGTGTGCTACAATGTAACCTTCTTTGTGCCACTGTGGAACTCAGTGTGTGTGCATAAACCAGCATGCTGTGTGCGCGTGCGTGAGTGCGTGTGCGTGAGTGTCTAATATGTGTGTGTGTGTGTGTGTGTGTGTGTGTGTGTGTGTGTGTGTGTGTGTGTGTGTGTGTGTGTGTGTGTGTGTGTGTGTGTGTGTGTGTGTGTGTGTGTGTGTGTGTGTGTGTGTGTGTGTGTGTGTGTGTGTGTGTGTGTGTGTGTGTGTGTGTGTGTGTGTGTGTGTGTGTGTGTGTGTGTGTGTGTGTGTGTGTGTGTGTGTGTGTGTGTGTGTGTGTGTGTGTGTAGGGAAGTTGACACCAGGACATCACCAGTGATGTTTAGCTACAGTGGGCTGTTTCAGACATGACAACCTACAGGATATTAACCCTGTGATGGTTACTGTAGAGTGAGCTGTTTTTTTCATAACCCTAAGAGACTTACCTCCGGAAAGTGAATCATTACGAATACAGGAACTTGATGATTTGTTGACATCATGCCATCGTTGGATATCATTTAACGCTAAATTCACAAACATAATGTATTGAACACCAGATGGAAATAACATAGCTGAGAATACATTCCAACTAGGAGACCGTACAAAGGGGAAGAGACGAGAAGGACCCATACAAAGGGGAACAGACGAGAAGGACCCATACAAAGGGGAACAGACGAGAAGGACCCGTACAAAGGGGAAGAGACGAGAAGGACCCATACAAAGGGGAAGAGACGAGAAGGACCCATACAAAGGGGAACAGACGAGAAGGACCCATACAAAGGGGAACAGACGAGAAGGACCCATACAAAGGGGAACAGACGAGAAGGACCCTTACAAAGGGGAACAGACGAGAAGGACCCATACAAAGGGGAAGAGACGAGAAGGACCCATACAAAGGGGAAGAGACGAGAAGGACCCATACAAAGGGGAACAGACGAGAAGAACCCGTACAAAGGGGAAGAGACGAGAAGGACCCATACAAAGGGGAAGAGACGAGAAGGACCCATACAAAGGGGAACAGACGAGAAGGACCCATACAAAGGGGAACAGACGAGAAGGACCCGTACAAAGGGGAAGAGACGAGAAGGACCCATACAAAGGGGAAGAGACGAGAAGGACCCATACAAAGGGGAACAGACGAGAAGGACCCGTACAAAGGGGAACAGATGAGAAGGACCCGTACAAAGGGGAACAGATGAGAAGGACCCGTACAAAGGGGAACAGACGAGAAGGACCCGTACAAAGGGGAACAGACGAGAAGGACCCGTACAAAGGGGAACAGACGAGAAGGACCCGTACAAAGGGGAACAGACGAGAAGGACCCGTACAAAGGGGAACAGACGAGGAGGACCTGTACAAAGGGGAACAGACGAGAAGGACACATACAAAGGGGAACAGACGAGAAGGACCCATACAAAGGGGAACAGACGAAAAGGACCCATACAAAGGGGAACAGATGAGAAGGACCCGTACAAAAAGGGAACAGACGAGAAGGACACATACAAAGGGGAACAGACGAGAAGGACCCATACAAAGGGGAACAGACGAGAAGGACCCATACAAAGGGGAACAGACGAGAAGGACCCATACAAAGGGGTAGATTAGAAGATGGATCCTTTGTTGTAAAGTGTTGTCTCTAGGTGCTTGGGTTTGTTTCAAGCTCCTGCTCAATTGATGGTGTGTGTTTGTGTGTGTGTTTATTAGATAAGAGTGAATCTGACCCAGGTCTGAGTGAGTGAATGATTTGTTGTGTGTTTTAACTCCGGGCCAGAGAAGCTCTGACCCATGTTAGATTACACAGACATAGGCTTTACACTGTTCCCCAGAGAAAGAGAGTTAGAGCAAGGGAGGGAGGGAGAAAGAGAAATAGGGGCGGGGTCATTTCATCCCGCCAACACACTATCATGCTACGGATGTGGATGGACATCGTAGTGAGACCAGGAACCCTGGGTCGCTCTCTCTCTCAGGAGCACACACACACACACACGCTAGTGGTCTTTGTTAGGTCATTGTTCACAAGTGATAAGTGCTATTGACAGGAGGTGTGAGGAAAGAAAATGTTTGTGTTCCGTGCACACATGGATTTGTGTGTGTGTGTGTGTGTGTGTGTGTGTGTGTGTGTGTGTGTGTGTGTGTGTGTGTGTGTGTGTGTGTGTGTGTGTGTGTGTGTGTGTGTGTGTGTGTGTGTGTGGGACAGAGCGACTTCATTGATCATAGGTAAAAGTGTAGTTAGCACTTTTGGGCTATAGAGGTCACTTCATCAACACTGTACATTACATTATGCATGATTCACCATTGTTGTACGCTATGAACGTGACTGTAAGGTGTTGACATCACACCCCTATTCTTCTATTACAATGTGTGTCCATGATCTGCACGCTGGAGTCTAATAGTGTTTTATTCTCTAAGCAGTGAGGCTGTATTGAGACTGTGGCAGGGAACTGGAGCTGACCTTTACAACACAGCAGGAGTACTCCACTACTGTTCTCTCTCAATTACTGTCTCACACACACACACACACACACACACACACACACACACACACACACACACACACACACACACACACACACACACACACACACACACACACACACACAGTAATGTAACATGGCAGTCCCCTGTCACGTTGCACTGGGCTGTGGAGAGTGAATGCCACTCATAGTAGCTCTTATACAGTTAAAACAAATACAAAGAGAGAGGAGAGAGAGAGACTTCATTGTGTTTAATGTTTGCTGTTCATTTTTATTGTTTATTTCACTTTTGTATATTATCTACCTCACTTGCTTTGGCAATGTTAACACATGTTTCCCATGCCAATAAAGTCCTTGAATTGAGAGAGAAAGAGAGAGAGAGAGAGAGAGAGAGTGAGGAGTGAGACAGAGAGGAGGGAGAGAGAAGTGAGAGAGAGAGGCGTGAGAGAGAGAGAGGAGAGAGAGAGATTATGGAGAGAGGAGAGAGATATTATGGAAAGAGGAGAGAGAGAGAGATTATGGAGAGAGGAGAGAGAGATGAGAGAGAGAGATTATGGAAAGAGGAGAGAGAGATTATGGAGAGAGGAGAGAGAGAGAGATGAGAGAGAAGCAGAGAAAATGTGGGACTGCTCTTACGGTAGATACATTGCCCACAACACAGCATACACACTCTCCAAACTGTTTTATTCATTTGGTAATGTTCATTGGCGAGGGGAGGGAAATACATTTCATCAGCCTCCAGGCCCAGGCTCCCTCAGAGCAGGAAAGGTGGTGGGAAAGACCCGTATCTAAATATGGATCAGGAACTGGATGAAAATATTGAAATGTCCCCTCTATTTTCTGCTCCTATGTGTTATCTTATATCCATAGTTGAAAAAGCTGAAAAGCTTCTAAAACAATAAGGAGAGACAGAGAGGAGAGAGATTGAGAGGAGAGAGATAGAGAGGAGAGAGATAGAGAGGAGAGAGACAGTGAGATAGAGAGGAGAGAGACAGTGAGGAGTGGGATAGAGAGGAGAGAGACAGATAGGAGTGAGATAGAGAGGAGAGAGACAGAGCGGAGTGAGACAGTGAGATAGAGAGGAGAGAGACAGTGAGATAGAGAGGAGAGAGACAGTGAGGCGTGGGATAGAGAGGAGAGAGACAGTGATGAGTGAGATAGAGAGGAGAGAGACAGAGAGGAGTGAGATAGAGAGGAGCGAGACAGTTGAGTCAGATAGATAGAGACAGAGGCGTGAGATAGAGAGAGACAGAGAGTAGTCAGATAGAGAGATACAGAGGAGTGAGATAGAGCGAGACAGAGAGGAGTGAGATAGATTGAGACAGTGAGGAGTGAGATAGAATGAGACAGTGAGGAGTGAGATAGAGAGAGAGAGTGGAGTGAGATAGAAAGTGACAGCGAGGAGTGAGATAGAGAGAGAGAAGGGAGGAGTGAGATAGGAGAGAGACATGGAGGAGTGAGATAGGAGAGAGACAGGGAGGAGTGAGATATGATAGAGACAGGGAGGAATGAGATAGGAGAGAGACAGGGAGGAGTGAGAGAGAGAGACAGAGAGGAGTGAGATAGAGAGACAGTGAGGAGTGAGAGAGAGAGACAGAGAGGAGTAAGATAAAGAGAGACAGGGAGGAGTGAGATAGGAGAGAGACAGGGAGGAGTGAGATAGGAGAGAGACAGAGAGATAGAGTAAGATAAAGAGAGACAGGGAGGAGTGAGATAGGAGAGAGACAGAGAGGAGTAAGATAAAGAGAGACAGGGAGGAGTGAGATAGGAGAGAGACAGAGAGGAGTAAGATAAAGAGAGACAGGGAGGAGTGAGATAGGAGAGAGACAGACAGGGAGGAGTGAGATAGAAGAGAGACAGGGAGGAGTGAGATAGGATAGAGACCGGGAGGAGTGAGATAGAGAGAGACAGGGAGGAGTGAGATAGGAGAGAGACAGGGAGGAGTGAGATAGGAGAGAGACAGAGAGGAGTAAGATAAAGAGAGACAGGGAGGAGTGAGATAGGAGAGAGACAGGGAGGAGTGAGATAGAAGAGAGACAGGGAGGAGTGAGATAGGATAGAGACCGGGAGGAGTGAGATAGAGAGAGACAGGGAGGAGTGAGATAGGAGAGAGACAGGGAGGAGTGAGATAGGAGAGAGACAGAGAGGAGTAAGATAAAGAGAGACAGGGAGGAGTGAGATAGGAGAGAGACAGGGAGGAGTGAGATAGAAGAGAGACAGGGAGGAGTGAGATAGGATAGAGACCGGGAGGAGTGAGATAGAGAGATACAGAGAGGAGTGAGATAGGAAAGAGACAGTAAGGATTGAGATTGGAGAGATACAGTGAGGAGAGTGAGATAGGGGAGAGACAGTGAGGAGTGGGATAGAGAGAGAGACATAGAGTAGTCAGATAGAGAGAGACAGAGAGGAGTGAGATAGAGAGAGACAGGGAGGAGTGAGATAGAGAGAGACAGGGTGGGGTCAGATATGAGAGAGACAGAAGGAGTGAGATAGGAGAGGGACAGAGAGAGATATGGAGGAGTGAGATAGGAGAGAGATAGAGAGAAACAGGGAGGTGTGAGACAGAGAGAGACAGGGAGGAGTGAGATAGGATAGAGACAGGATGAGTGAGATAGGTGAGAGAGATAGAGATAGGGAGGAGTGAGATAGCAGAGAGACAGGGAGGAGTGAGATAGAGAGGAGAGAGACAGTGAGAAGTGAGATAGAGAGTAGAGAGACGGTGAGGAGTGAGATGGAGAGGAGAGAGACAGAGAGGAGTGAGATAGAGAGGAGCGAGACAGTTGAGTCAGATGTGTGAGATAGAGAGAGACAGAGAGTAGTCAGATAGAGAGATAAAGAGGAGTGAGATAGAGAGAGACATGGAGGAGTGAGATAGGAGAGAGACAGGGAGGAGTGAGATAGGAGAGAGACATGGAGGAGTGAGATAGAAGAGAGACAGGGAGGAGTGAGATAGGAGAGAGACAGGGAGGAGTGAGATAGGAGAGAGACAGGGAGGAGTGAGATAGGAAAGAGACAGAGAGGAGTGTGACAGGAAGGAGTGAAATTGGAGAGAGACAGAGAGGAGTGAGATAGGAGAGAGACAGAGATAGATATGGAGGAGTGAGATTGGAGAGAGACAGGGAGGAGTGAGATAGAGAGAGACAGAGGAGGGAGATAGAGAGAGACAGAGAGGAGTGAGATAAGAGAGAGACAGAGAGAGATATGGAGGAGTGAGATAGGAGAGACACAGGGGGTTGTGAGATAGAGAGAGACAGGGAGGAGTGAGATAGGATAGAGACAGGTAGGAGTGAGATAGGAGAGAGACACGGAGGAGTGAGAGAGATAGAGATAGGGAGGAGTGAGATAGCAGAGAGACAGGAAGGACTGAGATAGAGAGGAGAGAGAGTGAGAAGTGAGATAGAGAGTAGAGAGACAGTGACGAGTGAGATGGAGAGGAGAGAGACAGAGAGGAGTGAGATAGAGAGGAGCGAGACAGTTGAGTCAGATAGATAGAGACAGAGGCATGAGATAGATAGAGACAGAGAGTAGTCAGATAGAGAGATACAGAGGAGTGAGATAGATCGAGACAGTGAGGAGTGAGATAGAGAGAGAGAGTGGAGTGAGATAGAAAGTGACAGCAAGTAGTGAGATAGAGAGAGACAGGGAGGAGTGAGATATGAGAGAGACAGGGAGGAGTGAGAAAGAAGAGAGACAGGGAGGAGTGAGATAGGAGAGAGACAGGGAGGAGTGAGAAAGAAGAGAGACAGGGAGGAGTGAGAAAGAAGAGAGACAGGGAGGAGTGAGAAAGAAGAGAGACTGGGAGGAGTGAGATAGGAGAGAAACAGGAAGGAGTGAGATAGAGAGGAGAGAGACAGTGAGAAGTGAGATAGAGAGTAGAGAGACAGTGACGAGTGAGATGGAGAGGAGAGAGACAGAGAGGAGTGAGATAGAAAGGAGCGAGACAGTTGAGTCAGATAGATAGAGACAGAGGCTTGAGATAGATAGAGACAGAGAGTAGTCAGATAGAGAGATACAGAGGAGTGAGATAGATCGAGACAGTGAGGAGTGAGATAGATCGAGACAGTGAGGAGTGAGATAGAGAGAGAGAGTGGAGTGAGATAGAAAGTGACAGCAAGGAGTGAGATAGAGAGAGACAGGGAGGAGTGAGATAGGAGAGAGACATAAAGGAGTGAGATAGAGAGAGACAGGGAGAGACATAGAGGAGTGTGATAGGAGAGAGACAGGGAGGAGTGAGATAGGAGAGAGACATAGAGGAGTGAGATAGACAGAGACAGGGAGAGACATAGAGGAGTGTGATAGGAGACAGAGAGGAGTGAGATAGGAGAGAGACAGAGAGAGACAGGGAGTAGTGAGATAGGATAGAGACAGGGAGGTGCCAGATAGGATAGAGTCATAGAGGAGTGAGATAGTAGTGAGACAGGAGGAGTTAGATAGGAGAGAGACAGGGAGGAGTGAGATAGCAGAGAGACAGGGAGGAGTGAGATAAGAGAGAAACAGGAGGAGTGAGATAGGAGAGAGACAGAGAGAAACAGGAGGAGTGAGATAGCGAGAGGTGAGACAGAGAGGAGACAGGAGCTTCTGCAGATGGAGGATAATTAAATATTAACGGTTAGCAGTGGTGAGGCTGTGATTAGGGCTGAACGGGCGTCAGGCAGGGACAACACAGTTCACACACCTTGGGAGTAACTGGCTCCTTCTGAATACACACTTAGCCTTCTAGCTAGCTCATAGCCTTTCTGTCTTCCTCCCGCTTTTTAATTCTGTTTCTCTCCTCTTACCTTCCTCCCTCTCCCCAGCCTGGTCTCTGAATACCTCTTAATCCTGTTGCTGAGGAGTGGTGAGGGTATGGTGGTGAGGGTACGGAGATGCGATCCTGGGAGAGTCAGAGGCAACATGTATCATATTTATATAATTTAGCAGACCCTCTTATCCAGAGCAACTTATAGTATTGAGTGCATCCATTTTCATACTGGTTCCCCGTGGGGATCAAACCCACACCCTTGGCATTGCAAGCAACATGCTCTACCAACTGAACTACATGGGACCTGTTCTATTTAACATGCTGTATGTAAACACTATCCCGTTGACCTGGCATCATCCCCCAGTTATTTTAGCCTTTAGCCGTACCCTTATCCTACTCCTCTGTTCCTCTGGTGATGTGGAGGTCAATCCAGGCCCTGCAATGCTTAACTCCACTCTCATTCCACAGGCGCTTTCATTTGTTGACTTCTGTAACAGTGAAAGCCTTGGTTTCATGCATGTTAACATTAGAAGCCTCCTCCCTAAGTTTGTTTTATTCACTGCTTTAGCACACTCTGCCAACCCGGATGTCCTGGCCATGTCTGAATCCTGGCTCAGGAAGACCACCAGAACCCCTGAAATTTCCATCCCTAACTATAACATTTTCCGACAAGATAAAACTGCCAAAGGGAGCGTTGTTGCAATCTACTGCAGAGATAGCCTGCAGAGTTCTGTCTTACTATCCAGGTCTGTACCCAAACAATTCGAGCTTCTACTTTTAAAAATCCACCTTTCCAGAAACAAGTCTCTCACCCTTGCCGCTTGCTATAGACCACCCTCTGCCCCCAGCTGTACCCTGGACACCATATGTGAATTGTTTACCCCCCTTCTATCTTCAGAGTTCGTGCTGCTAGGTGACCTAAACTGGGACATGCTTAACACCCCGGACATCCTACAATCTAAGCTTGATGCCTTCAATCTCTCACAAATGATCAATGAGCCCACCAGGTACAACCCCAAATCCATAAACACGGGCACCCTCATAGATATCATCCTAACCAACTTGCCCTCCAAATATACCTCTGCTGTTTTCAACCAATATCTCAGCGATCACTGCCTCATTGCCTGCATCCGTAATGGGTCTGTGGTCAAACGACCTCCACTCATCACTGTCAAACGCTCCCTGAAACACTTCAGTGAGCAGGCCTTTCTAATCGACCTGGCCGGGGTATCCTGGAAGGATATTGATCTCATCCTGTCAGTAGAGGATGCCTGGTCATTCTTTAAAAGTGCCTTCCTCACATCTTAAATAAACACGCCCCATTCAAAAAATGTTGAACCAGGAACAGATATATCCCTTGGTTCACTCCAGACCTGACTGCCCTTGATCAGCACAAAAACATCCTGTGGCGTTCCGCATTAGCATCGAATAGCCCCCGTGATATGCAACTTTTCGGGGAAGTTAGGAACAAATATACACAGGCAGTTAGGAAAGCTAAGGCTAGCTTTTTCAAGCAGAAATTTGCTTCCTGTAGCACAAACTAAAAAAAGTTCTGTGTCACTGTAAAGTCCATGGAGAACGAGCACCTCCACCAAGCTAAGAGCACCTCCACCCAGCTGCCCACTGCACTGAGGCTAGGAAACACTGTCACCACCGATAAATCCACTATAATTGAGTATTTCAATACGCATTTTTCTACGGCTGGCCATACTTTCCACCTGGCTACCAACAACAGCCCTGCACTCTCCACAGCAACTCGCCCAAGCCTCCCCATTTCCCCTTCTCCCAAATCCAGATAGCTGATGTTCTTAAATAACTGCAAAACCTGGACCCCTACAAATCAGCTTGGCTAGACAATCTGGACCCTCTCTTTTTAAAATTAACTGCAGAAATTGTTGCAACCCCTATTACTAGCCTGTTCAACCTCTCTTTCATATCATCTGAGATTCCCAAAGGTTGGAAAGCTGCCCCGATCATCCCCCTCTTCAAAGGGGGAGACACTCTAGACCCAAATTGCTACAGACCTATTTCTATCCTACCCTGCCTTTCTAAGGTCTTCGAAAGCCAAGTCAACAAACAGATTACCAACCATTTCGAATCCCACCATACCTTCTCTGCTATTCAATCTGGTTTTAGAGCTGGTCAAGTGTGCACCTCAGCCACGCTCAAGGTCCTAAACGATATCATAACCGCCATCGATAAGAGACATTACTGTGAAGCCGTTTTCATCGACCTGGCCAAGGCTTTTGACTCTGTCAATCACCGCATTCTTATCGGCAGACTCAACAGACTTGGTTTCTGAAATGATTGCCTCGCCTGGTTCACCAACTACTTCTCTGAAAGAGTTCAATGTGTCAAATCGGAGGGTCTGTTGTCTGGACCTCTTGCAGTTTCTATGGGCGTGACACAGGGTTCAATTCACGGGCAGACTCTCTTCTCTGTATACATCAATGATGTCGCTCTCGCTGCTGGTGATTCCCTGATCCACCTCTATGTAGACGACACCATTCTGTACACTTCTGGCCCTTCTTTGGACACTGTGTTAACTAACCTCCAGACGAGCTTCAATGCCATACAACTCTCCTTCCATGGCCTCCAACTTCTCTTAAATGCAAGTAAAACTAAATGCATTCTCTTCAACCGATCACTGCCCGCACCTGCCCGCCCGTCCGTCCAGCATCACTACTCTGGATGGTTCTGACTTAGAATATGTGAACAACTACAAATACCTATGAGACTGTAAACTCTCCTTCCAGACTCACATTAAGCATCTCCAATCTAAAATGAAATCTAGAATCGGCTTCCTATTTCGCAACAAAGCATCCTTCACTCATGCTGCCAAACATACCCCCGTAAAACTGACCATCCTACCGATCCTCGACTTCGGCGATGTCATCTATAAAATAACCTCCAACACTCTACTCAACAAACTGGATAAGTCTATCACAGTGCCATCCGTTTTTTTTTCAACAAAGCCCCATATATCACCCACCACTGCGACCTGTACGCTTTCGTTTGCTGGCCATCGCTTCATACTCATCGCCAAACCCACTAGCTCAAGGTCATCTACAAGTCTTTGCTAGGTAAAGCCCCACCTTATCTCAGCTCACTGGTCACCATAGCAGCACCCACCCGTAGCACCCGCTCCAGCAGGTGTATCTCACTGGTCACACCCAAAGCCAATTCCTCATTTGGCCGCCTTTCCTTCCAGTTCTCTGCTGCCAATGACTGGAACGAACTGCAAAAATCACTGAAGCTGGAGACCCATATCTCCCTCACTAGCTTTAAGCACCAGCTGTCAGAGCAGCTCACAGATCACTGCACCTGTACATAGCCCATCTGTAAATAGCCCATCCAACTACCTCATCCCCATCCTGTATTTATTTATTTATCTTGCTCCTTTGCACCCCAGTATCTCTACTTGCACATTCATCTTCTGCACATCTACCAATCCAGTGTCTAATTGCTATATTGTAATTACTTCGCCACCATGACCTATTTATTGCCTTACCTCCCTTATCTTACCTCATTTGCACTCACGGTGTATAGATTTTTAATTCTTTTTCTACCTTATTATTGACTGTACGTTTATTCCATGTGTAACTCTGTGTTGTTGTATGTGTCGAACTGCTGTCCTTTATCTTGGCCAGGTCGCAGTACAAACTAGAAAACCTAGAAACCAGACAGTACAGCTGTTCCAATAACCAATTTAACCGCCTGTAGTTCTATTTGTTGTGTTAACCTGTCTGTTCTCGCTGTCTCTATCTGTCTGCAGTGACGTTGTTGGACTCCATGTCTGCTCTGGGAGACCTGGGCTGGGAGGCATACCCTGCAGAGGGGGTGAGTAACACTGTGACATCACTTCCTGTCTCAGGCAGCCATACGGGATCCCTTCAACCCCCATCCACACACACATGCACACACACACACACGCACGCCCGCACACACACACACACACACACACACACACACACACACACACACACACACACACACACACACACACACACACACACACACACACACACACACACACACACACACAGACACAGAGAGAGAGAGGAAGAGAGAGAAATAAAAAGAAAGAGAGAGAGATGTATGACCAAATATATGACCATATTAGAGACTCATATTTCCCTCAAATTACACAGACCCACAAAGAATTCGAAAACAAATCCAATTTTGATAAACTTACATATCTATTGGGTGAAATACCAGAGTGTGCCATCACAGCAGCAATATTTGTGACCTGTAGCCACAAGAAAAGGGCAACCAGTGAAGAACCAACATCGTTGTAAATACAACCCATATTTATGCTTATTTATTTTGCCTTTTGTACTTTAACAATTTGCACTTCGCTACAACACTGTATATTTACATAATAAATTGGCAAATGGTGAAGAACAAACACCATTGTAAATACAAACCATATTTATTTGTTTTCCATTAATTTACTTTAACTATTTGCACATTGCTACAACACTGTATATATATATACACAATATGACATTTGAAATGTGTTTATTACTTTGGAACTTGTGTGAGTGTAATATTTACTGTTCATTTCACTTTTGTTTATCCATTTCACTTGCTTTGGCAATGTAAACATATGTTTCCCATGCCAATTAAGCCCCTTGAATTGAATTGAATTGAGAGAGAGAGTGAGAGGGAGAGAGAAAGAGAGAGAGGGGGATGGAGGGAGGGAAGATGGGAGAGAAAGAGATACACATTTAGAGTTGAATGATGCAAGATAAACACCAAGTTTAATCAAGCACCAGTCATAACCAAACCATTTCCATGCATACATCTTTTCATGGCTTTTCTTTCTTTCAAGAAACAAACGTTTAGGCTGTCACAGAGTCCTACTGGTGGCAGCGACTCTATGAAACTGAGACATACATTATAGACTTCACTCCCGCTCACTCACTCTCCAGGATAACAGAGGGAAGATCATGGGGAATTAGAACATGCTCATTACAGGAGAGAAGGTGGGGGATAAGGGAGACATTTAACATTTGTCCTTTAGCAGACCATCTTATCCAGAGCATCGACAGATTGTTCACCTAGTCTGCTCGGCTACCTGCCCTCCGAGAGAGCGAGCGCGCGAGAGAGAGGGAAGTATAGCTGAGGCACTGAGCAGGAGGAGCAGTATGTAGGTCTCTGGATCTTGTGTTTCGTATGAGGGGGATTATTTATTTCAACTGACCCTGGAATCTGCAGGCAGGTCACAGAGGCCTCGGCTGGATAGCTGTCTCTCGGACTCAATCCACCGCCACTTGACCCCCGCTGGTCAGACTTAATATGGCCC
>NC_056438.1:69136184-69163684 GCF_018296145.1 Oncorhynchus tshawytscha
GTTTGTGTATGTGTGTTTGTGTATGTGTGTTTGTGTATGTGTGTTTGTGTATGTGTGTTTGTGTATGTGTGTTTGTGTAGGTGTGTTTGTGTATGTGCGTATCTCCTCCTGTAATGTTCAACGGGTCCCAGTTCGACACAGATGGGTCCATTTAGCTGCCACCCGCATCTGAAATTTACCCTAATTCATTCCTCGCTCGCTTTTTCACTCCATCCTCATCTGTCGTTTTCTTTTTCACTCCATCCTCATCTGTCGTTTTCTTTTTCTAAATGCTGAAATACAAAGACAGAGAGAAAAAAAGACAAGAGAAAGAGTTGGCCTTGAGTAGAATGCAACAATGTTCTATGTCGCTCATAGTCATCATTGGTAGGGCCAGTTGCTGAAGGGCCAGTGGATTTAAAGAAGCTAAGGGGGACTCTGTTTCAGTCTTTTGTAATACTCAAAGCTTTGGGTGAAATGCGTCCAGCTTTTGCCTGCTTGTCGGCCCATCAAGTTAAATGACCCTCAAAATCAGAGCATTGGCTTCCTAGTCACAAACTCCCTCGTCTTTCTCTCTCTTGTCTTCACCTTCCCTCTTTCTAC
Organism: Oncorhynchus tshawytscha; assembly: GCF_018296145.1. Lineage (NCBI taxonomy): Eukaryota > Metazoa > Chordata > Actinopteri > Salmoniformes > Salmonidae > Oncorhynchus > Oncorhynchus tshawytscha. Next base: position 69,136,767 of record NC_056438.1, read on the forward strand.
CTTCCTCTTCCATGTCTCTTTCCTGTCTCTTTCCCGTCTCTTCCCTGCCTCAAACTGATTCGTCACCCCCCGCCCCAACACTCCAGTTTAATATGCATCCAATCCAAGTCAAATGACAGGGAAAGTTTCACAGTTTCACTGACCAGAAAATGACGACTGTGTGAGATTTACATGCTGAAATGTGATATGTGTTCGTCAATCATTAGTCTATACAATGAGATGGTCTGTGCAACTCCTCACCCAAAATTTGATTCAAACTCAGATGGCTCGTTGTGTGTGTGTGTGTGTTTGTGTGAGTGAGTGTGTGTGCGTGCGTGCATAAATGCGCTTGTGTGTACGTGTGTGTGCATGCGCACGTGTGTGTTTTAACCTGGCTGTCTGCTTCCCCTCTTTGGTCTCTGAAACTCTATGAAACCACTCTGGTTTATTTTCCTTTCCTTGAAGGAATAGAAATGTTTTCTTTCTCATGCGAGAAGTGTTCTCACTTACTGCTCTGAGCACGAGTGGAAACAGATCGGCAACAGATGATGGAAGACAAAGTAGCTCTGTCTCTCTCTCGGAGTCTCTCTCTCTCTGTGTCTCTCTCTCTGTGTCTCTCTCTCTCTCTGTGTCTCTCTCTCTGTCTCTCTCTCTCTCTGTGTCTCTCTCTGTCTCTGTCTTTCTCTCTCTCTCGCTCTGTCACTCTCTGTCAATCTCTGTCTCGCTCTGTGTATCTCTCTCAAATCAAATCAAATTTGATTGGTCACATACACATGGTTAGCAGATGTTAATGCGAGTGCACCGAAATGCTTGTGCTTCTAGTTCTGTCCGTGCAGTCATATCTAACAAGTAATCTAACAATTTCACAACAACTACCTTATACAGAGTAAAGGAATGAATAAGAATATGTACGTAAAAATATATGGATGAGCGATGGCCGTGTAGCTTAGGCAAGATGCAGTAGATGGTATAGAGTACAGTATATACATATGAGATGAGTAATGTAGGGTATGTAAACATTATATAAAGTGGTATTGTTTAAAGTGACTAGTGATACATTTATTACATCCAATGTTTAATTATTAAAGTGGCTAGAGATTTGAGTCAGTATGTTGGCAGCAGCCACTCAATGTTAGTGATGGCTGTTTAACAGTCTGATGGCCTTGAGATAGAAGCTGTTTTTCAGTCTCTCGGTTCCTGCTTTGATGCACCTGTACTGACCTCGCCTTCTGGATGATAGTGGGGTGAACAGGCAGTGGCTCGGGTGGTTGTTGTCCTTGATGATCTTTTTGGCCTTCCTGTGACATCGGGTGGTGTAGGTGTCCTGGAGGGCAGGTAGTTTGCCCCCGGTGATGCGTTGTGCAGACCTGTCTACCCTCTGGAGAGCCTTACGGTTGTGGGCGGAGCAGATGCCGTACCAGGCGGTGATACAGATGCTCTCGATTGTGCATCTGTAAAAGTTTGTGAGTGTTTTCGGTGACAAGCCACATTTCTTCAGCCTCCTAAGGTTGAAGAGGCGCTGTTGCGCCTTCTTCACCACGCTGTCTGTGTGGGTTGACCATTTCACTTTGTCCGTGATGTGTACGCTGAGGAACTAAAAACTTTCCACCTTCTCCACTACTGTCCTGTCGATGTGGATAGGGGGGTGCTCCCTCTGCTGTTTCCTGAAGTCCACGATCATCTCCTTTGTTTTGTTGATTCTCTCTCGTTTTTTTGTTGACTCTCTCTCTTTTTTTTGACTCTCTCTCTCTCTCTTAAACTCTTGAACACACTACACGTGGACATGCAAATACACATTTATGAAAACATACATACACATGCACGTACACACAATATTATGTGAATACTTAAGTTTACACAAATCTTTAGTCAATTAAACACACACATACAAGACACAAACACACACACACACCCTGACATAACCACCCCCACCATCCCCTAACCCCCTCTCGCCCTTCCTCCCCCTCTCTCTATCTCTGCAGTGGGAAGAGATCAGTGTGATGGATGAGAGGAACACTCCCATGCGTACCTACCAAGTGTGTAACGTGATGGAGGCCAGTCAGAATAACTGGCTGAGGACGCGACACATCGCCCGCGACGGAGCCCAGCGTGTCTACATCGAGATCAAGTTCACCCTCCGAGACTGTAACAGCCTGCCTGGAGTACCTGGCACCTGCAAAGAGGTCTGTCTGCTCATTGTTTATATTACTCAGTCCTGCCATGTCGTCAATGTTCTGCTCATTGTTTACATTACTCTGTCCTGCCATGTCGTCAATGTTCTGCTTATTGTTTACATTACTCTGTCCTGCCATGTCGTCAATGTTCTGCTAATTGTTTACATTACTCTGTCCTGCCATGTCGTAAATGTTCTGCTTATTGTTTACATTACTCTGTCCTGCCATGTCGTCAATGTTCTGCTTATTGTTTACATTACTCTGTCCTGCCATGTCGTCAATGTTCTGCTTATTGTTTACATTACTCTGTCCTGCCATGTCGTCAATGTTCTCCTTATTGTTTACATTACTCTGTCCTGCCATGTCGTCAATGTTCTGCTTATTGTTTACATTACTCTGTCCTGCCATGTTGGCAATGTTCTCCTTATTGTTTACATTACTCTGTCCTGCCATGTTGGCAATGTTCTCCTTATTGTTTACATTACTCTGTCCTGCCATGTCGTCAATGTTCTCCTTATTGTTTACATTACTCTGTCCTGCCATGTCGTCAATGTTCTCCTTATTGTTTACATTACTCTGTCCTGCCATGTCGTCAATGTTCTGCTTATTGTTTACATTACACTGTCCTGCCATGTTGGCAATGTTCTCCTTATTGTTTACATTACTCTGTCCTGCCATGTTGGCAATGTTCTCCTTATTGTTTACATTACTCTGTCCTGCCATGTCGTCAATGTTCTCCTTATTGTTTACATTACTCTGTCCTGCCATGTCCAATGTTCTCCTTATTGTTTACATTACTCTGTCCTGCCATGTTGGCAATGTTCTGCTTATTGTTTACATTACTCTGTCCTGCCATGTCGTCAATGTTCTCCTTATTGTTTACATTACTCTGTCCTGCCATGTCGTCAATGTTCTCCTTATTGTTTACATTACTCTGTCCTGCCATGTTGGCAATGTTCTGCTTATTGTTTACATTACTCTGTCCTGCCATGTCGTCAATGTTCTGCTTATTATTTACATTACTCTGTCCTGCCATGTCGTCAATGTTCTGCTCATTGTTTACATTACTCTGTCCTGCCATGTCGTCAATGTTCTGCTTATTGTTTACATTACTCTGTCCTGCCATGTCGTCAATGTTCTGCTAATTGTTTACATTACTCTGTCCTGCCATGTCGTAAATGTTCTGCTTATTGTTTACATTACTCTGTCCTGCCATGTCGTCAATGTTCTGCTTATTGTTTACATTACTCTGTCCTGCCATGTCGTCAATGTTCTGCTTATTGTTTACATTACTCTGTCCTGCCATGTCGTCAATGTTCTCCTTATTGTTTACATTACTCTGTCCTGCCATGTCGTCAATGTTCTCCTTATTGTTTACATTACTCTGTCCTGCCATGTCGTCAATGTTCTGCTTATTGTTTACATTACACTGTCCTGCCATGTTGGCAATGTTCTCCTTATTGTTTACATTACTCTGTCCTGCCATGTTGGCAATGTTCTCCTTATTGTTTACATTACTCTGTCCTGCCATGTCGTCAATGTTCTCCTTATTGTTTACATTACTCTGTCCTGCCATGTCGTCAATGTTCTCCTTATTGTTTACATTACTCTGTCCTGCCATGTTGGCAATGTTCTGCTTATTGTTTACATTACTCTGTCCTGCCATGTCGTCAATGTTCTCCTTATTGTTTACATTACTCTGTCCTGCCATGTCGTCAATGTTCTGCTTATTGTTTACATTACTCTGTCCTGCCATGTCGTCAATGTTCTCCTTATTGTTTACATTACTCTGTCCTGCCATGTTGGCAATGTTCTGCTTATTGTTTACATTACTCTGTCCTGCCATGTCGTCAATGTTCTGCTTATTGTTTACATTACTCTGTCCTGCCATGTCGTCAATGTTCTGCTCATTGTTTACATTACTCTGTCCTGCCATGTCGTCAATGTTCTGCTTATTGTTTACATTACTCTGTCCTGCCATGTCGTCAATGTTCTGCTCATTGTTTACATTACTCTGTCCTGCCATGTCGTCAATGTTCTGCTTATTGTTTACATTACTCTGTCCTGCCATGTCGTCAATGTTCTGCTTATTGTTTACATTACTCTGTCCTGCCATGTTGGCAATGTTCTCCTTATTGTTTACATTACTCTGTCCTGCCATGTCGGCAATGTTCTGCTTATTGTTTACATTACTCTGTCCTGCCATGTTGGCAATGTTCTGCTTATTGTTTACATTACTCTGTCCTGCCATGTTGGCAATGTTCTCGTTATTGTTTACATTACTCTGTCCTGCCATGTTGGCAATGTTCTGCTTATTGTTTACATTACTCTGTCCTGCCATGTCGTCAATGTTCTGCTTATTGTTTACATTACTCTGTCCTGCCATGTTGGCAATGTTCTCCTTATTGTTTACATTACTCTGTCCTGCCATGTTGGCAATCTTCTCCTTATTGTTTACATTACTCTGTCCTGCCATGTTGGCAATGTTCTTCTTGCTTTATGTTTGATGAAGGTCATGGTTGACCGAAACATCACGTTTTTAATCTTAGCCTAACCAAGGTGTGCTATTTTAAGAGAGTGTCACACGCAAAAGAGGTGATCTTTCTGTTCAAGTGTTTTTCCATAGAATATGCTAAGGCATAACAAAACGTAAATTATTCTTCAAATATAAATGTCAATTTTTGTGTTGTTCATTCAGACTTTCAACATGTTCTACTATGAGTCTAACAACGCCAACTTGTGGTTCATCAAGGAGAGTCAGTACATCAAGATAGACACCATCGCTGCTGATGAGAGCTTCACACAGGTAAGTGGAAACACTCTGAATGTAGAGGTTGACTCTTACCACATCTCTAGGATCAGCATACCCTACCCCCAATCCTAACAGGAACTATTAGGAGGATGCCAGAAGATCTGTCTATTGACCTGTGATTACGGGCAATGTACATACAACTTACTACACATGTGGCAAAAACAGAACTGTGAAATAAAACCTGACTATATCTTGTTTCTAGGTTGATGAAATAAACAGTGGTGTAAAAAGGACCAATTGTCATATTTGAGTAAAGTAAAGATACCTTCATAGAAAATGACTCAAGTAAAAGTGAAAGTCACCCAGTACAATAATACTTGAGTAAATATACTTCAAAAGTAAATGTAATTGATAAAATGTACTTAAGTATCAAAAGTAAAAGTATACATTATTTCAAATTCCTTATACCAGATGGCACAATTTATAAAAATATGTTTTATTACAGATAGCCAGGGGCAAACTCCAACACTTAGACATAATTTACAAACAAAACATTTGTGTTTAGTGAATCTGCCAGATCAGATATTATGGATGACCAGGGATGTTCTCTTTATAAGTGCGTGAATTGGACCATTTTCTCTTGCTAAGCATTCAAAATATAATTAAAAGTTGTCAAAGATTTAAAAAAAATAGTAATGTACAGATACCAAAGAAAACAACTTAATTAGTACTTCAAAGTATTTTCTACTTAACACCACTGGAAATAAATCCTGACTAAATCTTGTTTCTAGTTGGAGGAAATAAACCCTGACTATATCTTGTTTCTAGTTGGAGGAAATAAACCCTGACTATATCTTGTTACTCCCTCTAGGTGGATGTGGGAGATCGTGTGATGAAGCTCAACACAGAGGTCCGTGACATCAGTAACCTGAGTAAGAAAGGGTTCTACCTGGCCTTCCAGGACCTGGGAGCCTGCATCGCTCTGGTCTCTGTCAGGATCTTCTACAAGAAGTGTCCCTTCACCGTGCTCAACCTGGCCCAGTTCCCCGACACCGTCACGGGGGGCGACTCAGCCCTGGTGGAAGTGCGAGGGGTGTGTGTGAACGCCTCCCAGGAGTTTGAGACTCCCAGGATGTACTGTAGCGCGGACGGGAGCTGGCTGGTGCCCATCGGGAGGTGTGTGTGCGAGCCAGGGTACGAGGAGCATAAGGATGGCTGCCAACGTAAGTGGTTCCAATGTGTGTGTGTGTTTATGTGTTTGTGTGTGTGGTGGCTTGTGTTGATGGTGTAGGTCTGGATAAGAAGAACACAATGACCTACCTCAATGTGAATGGGTACGGTGTACATAATGTGTATGGGTTTGTGCATGTTCTAGGATTTACTTTACATACACAACCAACGAATAGTGCCACGGCAGTCATTTTGGCTCCAGAAAGCTCACCACACAACAGCCATGAGGTGGGCAGTGAATCTATTAGGAATCAGGTGATTACACTGTACTCTGCCTGGTGGTTGCTTATTGCAGGGGTTCCCAAACTTGATCCTGGGCCCCCTGCTTGCATGTTTTGGTTTTTGCCTTAGCACTACACAGCTGAGTAACATAACATGATGATGATTAGTTCGTTATTTGAATCAGCTGTGTAGTGTTAGGGCAAAAATCCTGTGGGTCCTGTTAGATGGGTCCTAGTGCCCTGTGTGTCCTGTTAGATGGGTCCTAGTGCCCAGTGGGTCCTGTTAGATGGGTCCTAGTGCCCTGTGTGTCCTGTTAGATGGGTCCTAGTGCCCTGTGGGTCCTGTTAGATGGGTCCTAGTGCCCTGTGGGTCTTGTTAGATGGGTCCTAGTGCCCTGTGGGTCTTGTTAGATGGGTCCTTGTGCTCTGTGGGTCCTGTTACATGGGTCCTAGTGCCTTGAGTATCCTGTTAGATGGATCCTAGTGCCCTGTGGATCCTGTTACATGGGTCCTAGTGCCCTGTGGGATCTAGATCTACTGCTGTGTCGTTGGAGGCTGCTGAGGGGAGAAAGGCTCATAATAATGTCCTTGAACAGAGTAAATGGAAAAGCATCAAACACCTGGAAACCATGTTTTTGATGTATTTGATACCATTCCACTGATATTCCACTGATTACAATCCAGCCGTTAAAATGAGCCCATCTTCCCAAATGTAGGTGCCACCAACCTCCTGCGGTGTGGGCAGTACTGAGAATCTGTGCCAGAGAGAATCTGAATACAGAGAGAGACGGCAGCTCTGTGGGAAACAATGTGTTTTACCAGGAAGGAATGATAAAGATTGTGGGTATGTGGGTTACTACACCCTGTTGTGTGTGTGTGTGTGTGTGTGTGTGTGTGTGTGTGTGTGTGTGTGTGTGTGTGTGTGTGTGTGTGTGTGTGTGTGTGTGTGTGTGTGTGTGTGTGTGTGTCAGAGTTTTAGGCAACCCCTATGCAGCGAGGATAATGTTCATAGAGAAGGTTGGGAATTGCTGGGGGCAGTTTGTGTTATGAGTGTGTGTGTGTATGGACTTGTATCTGTGAGTGTGTGTGTGAGCAAAAGGAGAAGTATGAGTCAGAACTAAGTGAGTGTTCCATTATTCCGTCTTTAGAGTGGGAGAGGGGATGCTTCAGGTTGCAGAGTATTGAGTTGTAAAACTCCACGGATCTGTGTGTGTGTGTGTGTGTGTGTGTGTGTGTATGTGTTTGTCCTTGCTAGTGGCTGTCTAAGGCTCAGCTGTGAAAACTAAACCCCATATACTCTATGTAGGTATGCTGTTTGTTTCTCCAGTACAATGCAGCACAACATACACACGTTTTCTTCTTTGGGAATATAGAATATTGCAGTACTGGTTCTGGTGCCCAAATACCCTAGGAGGCTAATAGAATAACAACTATTGCTTGGTGCTTTTCATTGTGAGATGATTATTCTGTCAGATTGTGTCAGATTACTATAGTGGAATGACCACAGTTTTACTGCTTCTTAACACTATTTTACAAACCCACAGTTAAAACTTTATTGAAACTACAGGTCCACCTCTGACCTTTAGTGACCTCATCAGTCTGTTGTGTGACTCATTCCTGTCCAGAGAAAATAAATGAGTCAAGCAAAGAGCCTTTAAGAAGCTACCTTTAACTCGATAACTGTGTGTGTGTGTGTGTGTGTGTGTGTGTGTGTGTGTGTGTGTGTGTGTGTGTGTGTGTGTGTGTGTGTGTGTGTGTGTGTGTGTTGAACAGGAGACATAATGATGTAGCCGTATTGACAGCCAGGTCAGGGGTCAGGAGATATATGTCTGTGTCTTCTAAAGCCATGGTACCGCTGTGTGTGTGTGTGTGTGTGTGTGTGTGTGTGTGTGTGTGTGTGTGTGTGTGTGTGTGTGTGTGTGTGTGTGTGTGTGTCATCTAAAGCCATGAGTTAAAGCTAGGTACCGCTGTGTGTGCAGGGAATGGCTGTTCATAGAGACACACAGAGAGAGAGGAGGATATGCCATTCATGCTTCTGCTATTCTACCAAATAACAAGTCTCTTTTATTGTGTTTTGAAGTTGAGCTCTCACCTATGTGTTACATTGACATACACTACATTACTAAAAGTATGTGGACACCTGCTCGTCGAACATCTCATTCCAAAATCATGGGCATTAATATGGAGTTTTGTCCAATCTTTGCTGCTATAACAGCCACTCTTCTGGGAAGACTTTCTCCTAGATGTTGGAACATTGCTGCGGGGACTTGCTTCCATTCAGCCACAAGAACATTAGTGAGGTCGGGCACTGATGTTGGGCGATTAGGCCTGGCTCGCAGTCCACGTTTCAGTTCATTCCAAATGTGTTCAATGGGGTTCTGTGCAGGTTAGTCATCCACACTGATCACGAAAATATGGACCTCGCTTTTTTTTCTGTATGGACCTCGCTTTGTGCACGGGGGCATTGCCATTTTGAAACAGGAAAGGGCCTTCCCCAAGCTGTAGCCATAAAGTTGGAAGCACAGAATCGTCTAGAATGTCATTGTATGCTGTAGCATTAAGATTGTCCTTCACTGGAACTAAGGGGCCAGAACCATGACAAACAGCCCCAGACTATTACTCCTCCTCCTCCAAACTTTACAGTTGGCACTATGCATTGGGGCAGGTAGCATTCTCCAGATTCCTCTGTTGGACTGCCCGATGGTGAAGCGTGATTCATCACTCCAGAGAATGCGTTTCCATTGCTCCAGAGTCCAATGGCGGCGAGCTTTACACCACTCCAACCGGCTGCTTGGCCATGGAAACCCATTTCCTGAAGCTCCCAACGAACAGTTCTTGTGCCTACGTTGCTTCCAGAGGCAGTTTGGAAGTTGGCAGTGAGTGTTGCAACCGACGTTTCCACTTCACAATATGAAATTTGATTAACTGACTTATTGGAAAGCTGGTATCCTATTACAGTGCCACGTTGAAAGTCACTGAGCTCTTCAGTAAGGCCATTCTACTGCCAGTGTTTGTCTATGGAGATTGCATGGCTGTGTGCTCGATTTTATACACCTGTCAGCAACGGGTGTGGCTGAAATAGCCGAATGCAATAACTTGAACGGGAGTCCACATACTTTTGTATTTATGGTGTACCAATAAAAACATGCTAGATCTTAGGCATCTATAGATCTTTACATTGCAACTACATTGGCTGTTGTCCAGTATTGTTCAATGTCATATCTCTTAAAAGAACATCTAAACATTAACTTAGTCAATAATCACACAGCTTTTAACAAAGAGGTCTGGAGGACACAAAGAGACGTGACACCCCTGCGTAACGTTCTAATGTGCCCCTAGGAGAACAGGCACCATGCTTTTAGTGCTAAAGCCCCGCTCCAAACAAAAAAAGGTGTCTGCCCTGCTTTCACACACAGAGCTTCTGAAAAGCTTCCACTGGGAAAACCAAGGTTACACTGACTCACTAATGCATTTGAATCAGCCTCTCTCTCTTTCTGTTTCTCTCTCCACCATACTCTCTCTCTCTCTGCTCATCTCCCTCTTACTGTCTCTCATTCTCCCTCTATGTCTCGCTCCAGCCCCATCCCTCACTCATCCCTCCCTTCCTCCCCTTCTCCCCCCTCTCTGTTGTACTGTGTGAAGTGTTCATGGAGTCATTACAGCTCCCATCCCTGTCAGACACCCAAACACCAGATTCTTCCAATTATATTTACTCTGTCAGAATGTATATTTACACGGAACAAAATATAAAAGCACCATGTAAAGTGTTGATCCTATGTTTCATGAGCTGAAATAAAAATCCCAGTTTTCCATATGCACATTTCTTTCAAATGTTGTGTACAAAGTTGTTTACATCCCTGTTAGTGAGCATTTCTCCTTTTGCCAAGATAATCCTGATTAAACAGCATTATCATTAAACAGGTGCATCTTATGCTATGGACAATAAAAGGCCACTCTAAAATTTGCAATACAATGCCACAGATGTCTCAAGTTTTGAGGGAGCATGCAATTGGCATGCTGACTGCAGGAATGTCCAAAAGAGCTGTTGCCAGAGAATTTAATGTTAATTTCTCTACCATAAGCTGCCTCCAACGTTGCTTTAGAGAATTTGGTAGTAGGTCCAACTGGCCTCACAACCGAAGACCACGTGTAACCACGCCAGCCCAGGACCTCCACATCCAGCTTCTTCACCTGTGGGATTGTCTGAGACCAGCCCCCCAGACAGCTGATGAAACAGTGGGTTTGCACAACCAAATTATTTCTGTACAAACTGTCAGAAACCGTCTAAGGGAAGCTCATCTGCATGTTGTTCATCCTTCTCAGGGTCTTGACCTGTCTGCAGTTCATTCAGTGGCCAAATGCTCACTTTCAATGGTCACTGACACGCTGGAGAAGTGTGCTCTTCACAGTTGAATCCTGGTTTCAACTGTACCGGGCAGATGGCAGACAACGTGTAGGGTGTCGGGAGGGCGAGCGGTTTGTTGATGTGAACTTTGTGAACAGAGTGGCCCATGGTGGCGGTGGGGTTATGGTATGGGCAGGCATAAGCTACGAACAACGAACACAATTGCATTTCATCGATGGAACTTGAATGCACAGAGATACTGTGACGAGATCCTGAGGCCCATTGTCGTGCCATTCATCCGCCGCCATCACCTCATGTTTCAGCATGATAATGCACAGCCCCATGTCGCAAGGATCTGTACACAATTCCTGGAAGCTGAAAATGTCCCAGTTCTTCAATGGCCTGCATACTCACCAGACATGCCACCCATTGAGCATGTTTGGGATTCTCTGGATTGACGTGTACGACAGCGTGTTCCAGTTCCTGCCAATATCCAACTTTGCACAGCCATTGAAGAGGAGTGGGACAACATTCCACAGGCTACAATTAACAGCCTGATCAACTCTATGCCAAGGAGATATGTCGTGATGCATGAGGCAAATGGTGGTCACACCAGATACTGACTGGTTTTCTGATCCACGCCCCTACCTTTTATTAAAGATATCTGTGACCAACAGATGCATCTGTATTCCCAGTCATGTGAAATCCATAGATTAGGGTCAGATTTATTTATTTGAATTGACTGATTTCCTTATATGAACTGTAACACAGTAAAATCGTTGAAATTGTTTCATGTTTCGTTTATATTTTTGTTCATTGAAATATGTTATATTTTCCATGGGCTCGGTTTTGCTGTTTTTCCCTCGTTCTGTACTGGTAATACTGCCCTCCCCCTCCTCTCCCTTCACTTCAACTAGCACCTCCTTCTCCCACACACAGCTGAGAGAGGGAGAGAGAAAGAGAGAGGGGGGGGGCTCTCTCTCTTAAATTTACACTCACTCACCCTTCTCCCCTAGATTAGCGTCTGTTGTCATGTGCTTACCTGGAAGTCATGCACCAGTCGAGAGAATGTTCTCCCAAATGAATGATCTATGGATCTATGGACAGCAGCAAGAAATAGGTTCACTGTTCCTACCATCAAGGCCATGCTTATTGTGAAGACAAACTTCAACCTCCCCTGCCAGAGGTTCATGGAGAAACTGGCCAAAGACAGATCAATCCTGAAGAAAATACATTCTTCTGAGAAATATACAGATTAAGTTGGTATAAGTATATTATGTAGTTACCAATCTCATCAGCATCTTATTTCTATATTATATGTTGTTAAGTATTTCACATATACTATTGTCTGTTTTTTCAATTTTGCTCATGTTCCCTTCTGCTCTTATTCTACCCAGACTACAGGACCACTGAATGGCTGTTCAGATCAGTTCTACCCAGACTAGCAGGACCACTGAATGGCTGTTCAGATCAGTTCTACCCAGACTACCAGGGCCACCGAATGGCTGTTCAGATCAGTTCTACCCAGACTACCAGGACCACTGAATGGCTGTTCAGATCAGTTCTACCCAGACTACCAGGACCACTGAATGGCTGTTCAGATCGGACAGTTCTGTTTTGTCTGTAGTGTTTCTGTAGTATAGTTCTTTTCCCTATCACAGTGGGCCTGTTAGACTAAATACATGAAACCAGAATTGTCCACCCTTTTTTTATTTCATAGATAATAACATTGGATATTTTAATTATATATTGACCGCCGAACTGGAAATGTCCCCGGTTTTCATTTCAGAAATCTGGTCACCTTAGGGACGGGTGTTTTTAAGGTTAAGGTTAGTGCTAGCAGTAAAGGGATGGGTGTTTTTAAGGTTAGGGTCAGTGTTGGCAGTAATGGGATGGGTGTTTTTAAGGTTAGTGTTAGTGCTAGCAGTAAAGGGATGGGTGTTTTTAAGGTTAGTGCTAGCAGTAACTGGACAGGTGTTTTTAAGGTTAGGGTCAGTGTTGGCAGTAATGGAATGGGTGTTTTTAAGGTTAGTGTTAGTGCTAGCAGTAAAGGGATGGGTGTTTTTAAGGTTAGTGCTAGCAGTAACTGGACAGGTGTTTTTAAGGTTAGGGTTAGTGCTAGCAGCAACTGGACAGGTGTTTTTAAGGTTAGGGTTAGTGCTAGCAGTAACTGGACAGGTGTTTTTAAGGTTAGGGTTAGTGCTAGCAGTAACAGGACTGGTGTTTTTAGGGTTAGTGCTAGCAGTAAATGGACAGGTGTTTTTAGGGTTAGTGCTAGCAGTAACTGGACAGGTGTTTTTAAGGTTAGGGTTAGTGCTAGCAGCAACTGGACAGGTGTTTTTAAGATTAGGGTTAGTGCTAGCAGTAACTGGACAGGTGTTTTTAGGGTTAGGGTTAGTGCTAGCAGTAATGGGACGGGTGTTTTTGGGGTTGGGGTTAGTAGTGGCAGTAATGGGACGGGTGTTTACAGGATTAGGGTTATTGCTAGCAGTAACGGGATGGGTGTTTTTAGGGTTAGTGTTAGCAGTAACGGGACCGATGTTTTTAGGGTTATTGCTAGCAGTAACGTTATGAGTGTTTTTAGGGTTAGTGTTAGCAGTAACGTTATGAGTGTTTTTAGGGTTAGTGTTAGCAGTAACGTTATGAGTGTTTTTAGGGTTAGTGTTAGCAGTAACGGGACGGGTGTTTTTAGGGTTATTGCTAGCAGTAACGTTATGAGTGTTTGTAGGGTTAGTGCTAGCAGTAACGTTATGAGTGTTTCTGGGATATTGCTAGCAGTAATGTTATGAGTGTTTTTAGGGTTAGTGTTAGCACTAACAGGATGGGTGTTTTTAGGGTTAGTGTTTGCTTTAACCGTATTTGTTGTTTTTAGGGTTAGTGTTAGCAGTAACAGGACGGGTGTTTTTAGGGTTAGTGTTAGCAGTAACGGGACGGGTGTTTTTAGATTTAGTGCTAGCAGTTATGGGACTGGTGTTTTAGGGTTAGTGCTAGGAGAAACTGGATGGGTGTTTTAGAGTTCGTGCTAGCAGTAACGAGACGGGTGTTTTTAGGGTTCGTGCTAGCAGTAACGGGCTGGGTGTTTTTAGGGTTAGTGCTAGCAGTAACGAGGCGGGTGTTTTTAGGGTTAGTGCTAGCAGTAACGAGGCGGGTGTTTTTAGGGTTAGTGCTAGCAGTAACGGGCTGGGTGTTTTTAGGGTTATTGCTAGCAGTAACGTTAGGAGTGTTTTTAGGGTTAGTGTTTGTTTTAACCGTATGGGTGTTTTTAGGGTTAGTGCTAGCAGTAACGGGATGGGTGTTTTTAGGGTTAGTGCTAGCAGTAACGGGATGGGTGTTTTTAGGGTTAGTGCTAGCAGGGGGTGCATGTGGGGTACATGTTTTTTTTGTCACGTTAGATACTATACTATATAAAGTATATGTCAAATGTTGAAAGCTCTCTTTCCATCTCTCTCTTTCTGAGTCTGTATTACTCACCCTCATTCTCTCTCTCTCTCCCTCTCTGCTATTGTATTGGCTGAAAACCCTACATTCACATGAAACCATCCTCATCCGCCCTCTTGCTTGAGTTACATAATCATCATACACGCACATGCACCATACACAGACACACAGACACAGCCCCGCCAAAACATTCTTCACCTATCTTCTTGTGACTATTTTATACCCACATACAGTATATACCATCATCTCCTCTCCTTCTTTATCCATCCTCCATCATGGTGTGCATCACCTCTCTATTTCTCTCTCCCCTTCTATCTTCATCTCTTTATCTCCCCTCTATTTCCTCCATCTGTATCCCTCCTCTCGATTGCTCCTCCCTTCCTCCCTCTCCCTCTCTACCCTTCTTCGTGTGTCTGTCGGGGCCACAGAGAAGCATCACACTTAGAGCTGTCTGGACCTGACAGCACCACTGGACAGAGAGGAGAGAGGGAGGAGACGAAGGAGAGAGAGGAGAGATGAGAGTGGGGTGAGGAGAGAGGGAGGAGAGGAGAGAAGAGAGAGAAGAGAGGGACAGACCTATCATCCACAACAGCCTCTGGCTTTTTTCTCTCTCTCTCTCTCTCTCTCTCTCTCTCTCTCTCTCTCTCAATAGTACGCAAGTATAAACACCATGGAACCATGCAACCGTCATACCTCTCAGGAAGGAGACGTGTTCTGTCTCCTAGAGATGAATGTACTTTGATGCGAAAAGTGCAAATCAATCACAGAACAGCAAAAGACCTCGTGAAGATGCTGGAGGAAACAGGTACAAAACTAACTATATCCACAGTAAAACATGTCCTATATCGACATAAGCTGAATGGCCGATCAACTAGAAAGAAGCCCCTGCTCCAATATCGCCATAAAAACCCAGACTGCGGTTTGCAACTGCACATGGAGACGAAGATCGTACTTTTTGGAGAAATGTCCTCTGGTCTGATGAAACAAAAATATAACTTTTGGGCCATAATGACCATCGTTATGTGTGGAGGAATAAGGGGGTGTAACGGTTCTCTTGTGGTGAAGGAGAGTCGGACCAAAATGCAGCGTGTAGATTGCGATCCATGTTTATTCAACAAACGTAACACAAATCTAAATACAAACACTATAAAACAAATAACGTAACGAAAACCGAAACAGCCTATACTTGCGTAAACTAACACAGCGACAGGACCAAAGACACTAAGGACAATCACCCACGAAACACTCAAAGAATATGGCTGCCTAAATATGGTTCCCAATCAGAGACAACGATAAACACCTGCCTCTGATTGAGAACCACTCCAGACAGCCATAGACTTTGCTAGATACCTCCACTAAGCCACACACCCAATAACTAACAAAACCCCAAGACAAAACACACCACAATAAACCCATGTCACACCCTGGCCTGACCAAATACATAAAGACAAACACAAAATACTTCGACCAGGGCGTGACAGGGGGACGCTTGCAAGCCAAAGAACACCATCCCAACCGTGAAGCATGGGGGTGGCAGCATCATGTTGTGGGGGTGCTTTGCTGCAGGAAATTAACTGGTGCACTTCACAAAATAGATGGCATCATGTGGGAGGAAAATGATGTGGATATATTGAAGCAACATCTCAAGACATCAGTCAGGAAGTTAAAGCTTGGTCGGAAATGGGTCTTCCAAATGGACAATGACCTCAAGCATACTTCCAAAGTTGTGGCAAAATGGCCTAAGGAGCTCAAAGTCAAGGTATTGGAGACGCAATCACAAAACCCTGACCTCAATCCTATAAGACAATTTGTGGGCAGAACTGAAAAAGCGTGTGCGAGCAAGGAGGCCTCCAACCCGACTCAGTTACACCAGCTCTGTCAGGAGGAATGGGCCAAAAATCACCCAACTTATTGTGGGAAACTTGTGAAAGGCTATCCGAAACGTTTGACCCAAGTTAAACAATTTAAAGGCAGTGCTACCAAATACTAATTGAATGCATGTAAACTTCTGACCCACTGGGAATGAGCAGTTGCCATACCAGGCAGTGATGTAACCAGTAAGGATGCTCTCAATGGTGCAGCTGTGGAAACTTTTGAGGATCTGTGGACCCATGCCAAACCTATTCAGTCTCCTGAGGGGGAATAGGTGTTGTTGTGCCTTCTTCACGACTGTCTTGGTGTGTTTGGATCATGTTCGTTTGTGGTGATATGGACAGCAAGGACAACCTGCTCCACTGCAACCCTGTCGATGAGAATGGGGGCGTGCTTGGGTCCTCTTTTTCCTGTAGTCCACAATCATCTCCTTTGTCTTGGTCAGGCTGAGGGAGAGGCTGTTGTCCTTCCACCACATGGCCAGGTCTCTGACCTCCTCCCTATAGGTTGTCTCGTCGTTGTCGGTGATCAGGCCTACCACTGTTGTGTCATCGGCAAACTTAATGATGGTGTTGAAGTCGTGCCTGGCCGTGCAGTCATAAGTGAACATGGAGTACAGGAGGGGACTGAAAATGCACCCCTGAGGGGCCCCTGTGTTGAGGATCAGTTTGGAGGATGTGTTGTTACCTACCATTACCACTTGGGGGCATTCCCATCAGGAAGTCCAGGATCCAGTTGCAGAGGGAGGTGTTTAGTCCCAGGGTCCTTAGCTTTTTGATGAGCTTTAAGGGCACTATGGTGTTGAACGCTGAGCTGTATTCAATAAATAGCATTCTTACATAGGTGTTCCTTTTGTCCAGGTGAAAAAGGGCAGTGTGGAGTGCAATAGAGATTGCATAATCTGTGGATCTGTTGGGGCGGAATGCAAATTGGAGTGGGTCTAGAGTTTCTGGGATAATAGTGTTGATGTGAGCCGTGACCAGACTTTCAAAGCACTTCATGCCTACAGATGTGAGTGCTACAAGTCAGTAGTCATTTAGGCAGGTTACCTTAGTGTTCTTGGGCACAGGGACTATGGTGGTCTGCTTAAAACATGTTGGTATTACAGACTCGGACAGGGAGAGGTTGAAAATGCGCATTCTCGCAGTATACGTCCTGGAAATCTGTCTGGCCCCTGTTGCCTTGTGAATGTTGATCTTTTAAAAGGTCTTAATCACATCGGCTGCGGATAGCGTGATCACACAACAGTCTTCCGGAACAGCTGGTGCTCTCATGCATGTTTCACTGTTATTTGCCTCGAAGTAAGCATAGAAGTAGTTTAGCTTGCCTGGTAGGCTTGTGTAACTGGTCAGCCCTCTGCTGTGCTTCCCTTTGGAGTCTGTAATAGTTTGCAAGCCCTGCCACAACCGCCGAGCATCAGAGCCGGTGTAGTACGATTCGATCTATTGACGCTTTGCCTGTTTGATGGTTCGTTGGAGGGCATAGCGATATTTCAGGATATTTCCCTTTTGGTAAAAGGGCTTTTATGTACTCTGCACCATCGTCTTGGAACACATTACAAAATACTTTTAAACTGGAAGAACTTGTCCCGATTGGTGTTTTTAAATCACTGATGAAGGATTTTGAGGCTGATTCCCTGACCTGTCAATGTTTTTAATTTGCTGTTTTATACTCTTGTGAATTCAATGGTTTTTACTAGATTACTTGTAGTTTTTCATGTTGTCTGTCTGTAATTTTTTTGTAATAACTTGGTGCTGCCTATCTTGGCCAGGGTGCTCTTGAAAAATAGATTTTAATCTCAATGAGCCCTTCCTGGTTACATAAAGGTTAAATAAATAAATACATTTCTTGTAAGCTTCCGGGTTAGAGTCCCGCTCCTTGAAAGTGGCATCTCTAGCCTCTAGCTCAGTGTGGAAGTTGCCTGTAATCCATGGCTTCTGTTTGGGGTATCTACTAAAGGTCGACCAATTATGATTTTTCAACACCGATACCGATTATTGGAGGACCAAAAAACCCGATGCCGATTAATCGGCCGATTTTTAAAAATGTATTTATTTATTTGTAATAATTACAATTACAACAATACTGAATGAACACTTTTATTTGAGCTTCATATAATACATCAATGAAATCAATTTAGCCTCAAATAAATAATGAAATGTTCAATTTGGTTTAAATAATGCAGAAACAAAGTGTTGGAGAAGAAAGTTAAAGTGCAAAATGTGCCATGTAAAAAAGCTAACGTTTAAGTTCCTTGCTCAGAACATGAGAACATCTGAAAGCTGGTGGTTCCTTTTAACATGAGTCTTCAATATTCCCAGGTAAGAAGTTTTAGGTTGTGGTTATTATAGGACTATTTCTCTATACCATTTGTATATCATATACCTTTGACTATTGGATGTTCTTATAGACACTTTAGTATTGCCAGTGTAGCAGTATAGCTTCCGTCCCTCTCCTCGCCCCTACCTGGGCTCAAACCAGGAACAAATTCACAACAGCCACCCTCGAAGCATCGTTACCCATCGCTCCACAAAAGCTGCGGCCCTTGCAGAACAAGGGGAACAACTACTCCAAGTCTCAGAGCGAGTGACGTTTGAAACGCTATTAGCACGCACCCCGCTAACTAGCTAGCCATTTCACATTGGTTACACCAGCCTAATCTCGGAAGTTGATAGGCTTGAAGTCATAAACAGCTCAATGCTTCAAGCACAACAAAGAGCTGCTGGCAAACGCACGAAAGTGCAGTGTGAATGAATGCTTACGAGCCTGCTTCTGCCTACCATCGCTCAGTCAGACTGTTCTATCAAATATCAAATCATAGACTTAATTATAACATAATAACACACAGAAATATGAGCCTTTGGTCATTAATATGGTAGAATCCGGAAACTATCATTTCGAAAACAAAACGTTTATTCTTTCAGTGAAATAGGGAACCGTTCCGTATTTTATCTAATGGATGGCATCCCTCAGTCTAAATATTGCTGTTACATTGTACAACCTTCAATGTTATGTCATAATTATGTACAATTCTGGCAAATTAATTACGATCTTTGTTTGGAATTAATGGACTTCACACAGTTCGCAACGAGCCAGGCAGCCCAAACTGCTGCATATACCCTGACTGCTTGCACGGAATGCAAGAGAAGTGACACAATTTCCCTAGTTATAAGAAATTAATGTTAGCAGGCAATATTAACTAAATATGCAGGTTTAAAAATATATACTTGTGTATTGATTTTAAAGAAAGGCAAAGATGTTTATCGTTAGGTACACATTGGTGCAACGACAGTGCTTTTTTCGCAAATGCGCTTGTTAAAATCATCACCCGTTTGACGAAGTAGGCTGTGATTCGATGAGAAATTACCAGGCACCGCATCGATTATATGCAACGCAGGACACGCTAGATAAACTAGTAATATCATCAACCATGTGTAGTTAACTGGTGATTATGTTAAGATTGATTGTTTTTTATAAGATCATTTTAATGCTAGCTAGCAACTTACCTTGCTTTCTTGCTGCCCTCACGTAACAGGTAGTCAGCCTTCCACGCAGGCTCGTGGAGTGCAATGTAAGGCAGGTGGTCAGAGCGTTGGACTAGTAACTGAAAGGTTGCAAAAACGAATCCCCGAGCTGACAAGGTAAAAATCTGTCATTCTGCCCCTGAACAAGGCAGTTAATCCGCCGTTCCTAGGCCGTCATTGAAAATAAGAATGTGTTCTTAACTGACTTGCCTAGTTAAATAAAGATTTAAAAAATGGCCACAATTGGTGTCCAAAAATACCGATTACCGATTGTTATGAAAACTTGAAATCGGCCCTAATTAATCGGCCATTCCGATTAATCGATCGTCCTCTAGTATGTACGTACTGTCACTGTGGGGACGACGTCATCGATGCACTTATTGATGAAGCCATTGACTGATGTGGTATACTCCTCAATGCCATCGGAAGAATCCCGGAACAGTCCTGTAGCTTCATCTGCTTCATCTGACCACTTTTTATAGATCGAGTCACTGGTGCTTCCTGATAAATTTTTTGCTTGTAAGCAGGGTTCAGGAACATAGAATTATAGTCAGAATTCCCAAAGGGCGAGGGAGAGCTGTGTATGTGTCTCTGTTTGTGGAATAAAGTTGGTCCAGAGTTTTTTACCCTCTTGTTGCACATTCATCATGCTGATAGAAATTTGGTAAGACGGATTTAAGTTTCACTGCATTAAAGGCCCCGGCTACTAGGGAGCGCTGCCTTTGGGGGAGCGTTTTCCTGTTTGTTTATGGCGAAATACAGCTCATTCAGTGCGGTCTTAGTGCCAGCATCAATCTTTGGTGTTATGTAGACAGCTACGAAAAATACAGATGAGAACTCTCCAGGTAGATTTAAAAAAAAAAAAAAAATCACCTTTATTTAAACCAGGTAGGCTAGTTGAGAACAAGTTCTCATTTGCAACTGCGACCTGGCCAAGATAAAGCGCAGCAATTCGACGCAGCAATTCGACATTCAACAAAGCATCCTTCACTCATGCTGCCAAACATACCCTTGTAAAACTGACCATCCTACCAATCCTCGACTTCGGCCATGTCATTTACAAAATAGCCTCCAATACTCTACTCAACAAATTGGATGCAGTCTATCACAGTGCCATCCGTTTTGTCACCAAAGCCCCATATACTACCCACCATTGCGACCTGTATGCTCTCGTTGGCTGGCCCTCGCTTCATACTCGTCGCCAAACCCACTGGCTCCATGTCATCTACAAGACCCTGCTAGGTAAAGTCCCCCCTTATCTCAGCTCGCTGGTCACCATAGCATCACCCACCTGTAGCACGCGCTCCAGCAGGTATATCTCTCTGGTCACCCCCAAAACCAATTCTTTCTTTGGCCGCCTCTCCTTCCAGTTCTCTGCTGCCAATGACTGGAACGAACTACAAACATCTCTGAAACTGGAAACACTTATCTCCCTCACTAGCTTTAAGCACCAGCTGTCAGAGCAGCTCACAGATTACTGCACCTGTACATAGCCCACCTATAATTTAGCCCACACAACTACCTCTTTCCCTATTGTATTTATTTTATTTTATTTATTTATTTTTCTCCTTTGCACCCCATTATTTTTATTTCTACTTTTCACAGTCTTCCACTGCAAATCTACCATTCCAGTGTTTTACTTGCTATATTGTATTTACTTTGCCACCATGGCCTTTTTTTGCCTTTACCTCCCTTATCTCACCTCATTTGCTCACATCGTATATAGACTTGTTTATACTATATTATTGACTGTATGTTTGTTTTACTCCATGTGTAACTCCGTGTCGTTGTATGTGTCGAACTGCTTTGCTTTATCTTGGCCAGGTCGCAATTGTAAATGAGAACTTGTTCTCAACTTGCCTACCTGGTTAAATAAAGGTGAAATAAATAAATAAATAAATAAATAAAAACATAGCTAAATAGTGATCTGGTACTGGTACTCCCTGTATATAGCTGCACATTGATCTGGTACTGGTACTCCCTGTATATAGCTCCATAGTGACCTGGTACTGGTACTCCCTGTATATAGCTCCACATTGATCTGGTACTGGTACTCCCTGTATATAGCTGCACATTGATCTGGTACTGGTACTCCCTGTATATAGCTGCACATTTATCTGGTACTGGTACTCCCTGTATATAGGTGCACATTGATCTGGTACTGGTACTCCCTGTATATAGCTCCACATTGATCTGGTACTGGTACTCCCTGTATATAGCTGCACATTGATCTGGTACTGGTACTCCCTGTATATAGCTGCACATTGATCTGGTACTGGTACTCCCTGTATATAGCTGCACATTGATCTGGTACTGGTACTCCCTGTATATAGCTGCACATTGATCTGGTACTGGTACTCCCTGTATATAGCTGCACATTGATCTGGTACTGGTACTCCCTGTATATAGCTGCACATTGATCTGGTACTGGTACTCCCTGTATATAGCTGCACATTGATCTGGTACTGGTACTCCCTGTATATAGCTGCACATTGATCTGGTACTGGTACTCCCTGTATATACAGTGCCTTGCGAAAGTATTCGGCCCCCTTGAACTTTGCGACCTTTTGCCACATTTCAGGCTTCAAACATAAAGATATAAAACTGTATTTTTTTGTGAAGAATCAACAACAAGTGGGACACAATCATGAAGTGGAACGACATTTATTGGATATTTCAAACTTTTTTAACATATCAAAAACTGAAAAATTGGGCGTGCAAAATTATTCAGCCCCCTTAAGTTAAAACTTTGTAGCGCCACCTTTTGCTGCGATTACAGCTGTAAGTCGCTTGGGGTATGTCTCTATCAGTTTTGCACATCGAGAGACTGAATTTTTTTCCCATTCCCCCTTGCAAAACAGCTCGAGCTCAGTGAGGTTGGATGGAGAGCATTTGTGAACAGCAGTTTTCAGTTCTTTCCACAGATTCTCAATTGGATTCAGGTCTGGACTTTGACTTGGCCATTCTAACACCTGGATATGTTTATTTTTGAACCATTCCATTGTAGATTTTGCTTTATGTTTTGGATCATTGTCTTGTTGGAAGACAAATCTCCGTCCCAGTCTCAGGTCTTTTGCAGACTCCATCAGGTTTTCTTCCAGAATGGTCCTGTATTTAGCTCCATCCATCTTCCCATCAATTTTAACCATCTTCCCTGTCCCTGCTGAAGAAAAGCAGGCCCAAACCATGATGCTGCCACCACCATGTTTGACAGTGGGGATGGTGTGTTCAGGGTGATGAGATGTGTTGCTTTTACGCCAAACATAACGTTTTGCATTGTTGCCAAAAAGTTCAATTTTGGTTTCATCTGACCAGAGCACCTTCTTCCACATGTTTGGTGTGTCTCCCAGGTGGCTTGTGGCAAACTTTAAACTACACTTTTTATGGATATCTTTAAGAAATGGCTTTCTTCTTGCCACTCTTCCATAAAGGCCAGATTTGTGCAATATACGACTGATTGTTGTCCTATGGACAGAGTCTCCCACCTCAGCTGTAGATCTCTGCAGTTCATCCAGAGTGATCATGGGCCTATTGGCTGCATCTCTGATCAGTCTTCTTCTTGTATGAGCTGAAAGTTTAGAGGGACGGCCAGGTCTTGGTAGATTTGCAGTGGTCTGATACTCCTTCCATTTCAATATTATCGCTTGCACAGTGCTCCTTGGGATGTTTAAAGCTGGGGAAATCTTTTTGTATCCAAATCCGGCTTTAAACTTCTTCACAACAGTATCTCGGACCTGCCTGGTGTGTTCCTTGTTCTTCATGATGCTCTCTGCGCTTTTAACGGACCTCTGAGACTATCACAGTGCAGGTGCATTGATACGGAGACTTGATTACACACAGGTGGATTGTATTTATCATCATTAGTCATTTAGGTCAACATTGGATCATTCAGAGATTCTCACTGAACTTCTGGAGAGAGTTTGCTGTACTGAAAGTAAAGGGGCTGAATAATTTTGCACGCCCAATTTCAGTTTTTGATTTGTTAAAAAAGTTTGAAATATCCAATAAATGTCGTTCCACTTCATGATTGTGTCCCACTTGTTGTTGATTCTTCACAAAAAAATA
The DNA here is from genome assembly GCF_018296145.1 of Oncorhynchus tshawytscha. Classification (NCBI taxonomy): domain Eukaryota; kingdom Metazoa; phylum Chordata; class Actinopteri; order Salmoniformes; family Salmonidae; genus Oncorhynchus; species Oncorhynchus tshawytscha. Next base: position 69,160,367 of record NC_056438.1, read on the forward strand.
CAGTTTTATATCTTTATGTTTGAAGCCTGAAATGTGGCAAAAGGTCGCAAAGTTCAAGGGGGCCGAATACTTTCGCAAGGCACTGTAGCTGCACATTGATCTGGTACTGGTACTCCCTGTATATAGCTCCACATTGATATGGTACTGGTACTCCCTGTATATAGCTCCATAGTGACCTGGTACTGGTACTCCCTGTATATAGCTCCACATTGATATGGTACTGGTACTCCCTGTATATAGCTCCATAGTGACCTGGTACTGGTACTCCCTGTATATAGCTCCACATTGATCTGGTACTGGTACTCCCTGTATATAGCTCCACATTGATCTGGTACTGGTACTCCCTGTATATAGCTCCACATTTATCTGGTACTGGTACTCCCTGTATATAGCTGCACATTGATCTGGTACTGGTACTCCCTGTATATAGCTGCACATTGATCTGGTACTGGTACTCCCTGTATATAGCTCCAAATCAAATCAAATTTATTTATATAGCCCTTCGTACATCAGCTGATATCTCAAAGTGCTGTACAGAAACCCAGCCTAAAACCCCAAACAGCAAGCAATGCAGGTGTAGAAGCACGGTGGCTAGGAAAAACTCCCTAGAAAGGCCAAAACCTAGAAAGAAACCTAGAGAGGAACCAGGCTATGTGGGGTGGCCAGTCCTCTTCTGGCTGTGCCGGGTGGAGATTATAACAGAACATGGCCAAGATGTTCAAATGTTCATAAATTACCAGCATGGTCCAATAATAATAAGGCAGAACAGTTGAATCTGGAGCAGCAGCATGGCCAGGTGGACTGGGGACAGCAATGAGTCGTCATGTCAGGTAGTCCTGAGGCATTGTCCTAGGGCTCAGGTCCTCCGAGAGAGAGAAAGAAAGTGAGAAAGAGAGAATTAGAGAGGGCACACCTAAATTCACACAGGACACCGAATACGACAGGAGAAGTACTCCAGATATAACAAACTGACCCTAGCCCCCCGACACATAAACTACTGCAGCATAAATACCAGAGGCTGAGACACATTGATATGGTACTGGTACTCCCTGTATATAGCTCCACATAGATCTGGTACTGGTACTCCCTGTATATAGCTCCACATTGATCTGGTACTGGTGTAACAGTATAACTTTAGACCGTCCCCTCGCCCATACCCGGGCGCGAACCAGGGACCCTCTGCACACGTCAACAACAGTCACCCACGAATCATCGTTACCCATCGCTCCACAAAAGCCGCTGCCCTTGCAGAGCAAGGGGAAACACTACTTCAAGGTCTCAGAGCAAGTGACGTCACCGACTGAAACGCTATTTAGCGCGCACCACCGCTAACTAGCTAGCTATTTCACATCCGTTACACTGGTACTCCCTGTATATAGCTCCACATGGATCTGGTACGGGTACTCCCTGTATATAGCTGCACATTGATCTGGTAATGGTACTCCCTGTATATAGTTCCATTCTTGTGTATTTTATTTTATTGCTCTTGTGTTACTATTTCCTTTGTATTTTTAAACTGCATTGTTGGTAAAGAATGAATACTGAAACCATGTGTTTGATGTATTTGATATCACTCCACTGATTCCACTCCTGGCATTACCACGAACCCGTCCTCCCAAGTTAAGGTGCCACCAACCTCCTGTGACACACACACATTCTTTATATCTTATAAGAGGATTGTTTTCCCTTTGTGAGGTAATGAAAGAGTTGGCGTAGAAAACAGATGTAGGAACAAGGTTGATCTAGAGACCTGTGAAAGACATTGGGCTCATTTAGACACAGCTCAGTGTGTGTGTGATCTTTAAAGCTCTGCAGGGAAATCGTGTCTCGTTTACTACCTGTCTAACAGTGCTACGTCTCTCTCTATACTTGCTGAAGGAGGTACAGTGCCTTGCGAAAGTATTCGGCCCCCTTGAACTTTGCGACCTTTTGCCACATTTCAGGCTTCAAACATAAAGATATAAAACTGTATTTTTTTGTGAAGAATCAACAACAAGTGGGACACAATCATGAAGTGGAACGACATTTATTGGATATTTCAAACTTTTTTAACAAATCAAAAACTGAAAAATTGGGCGTGCAAAATTATTCAGCCCCCATTTAAGTTAATACTTTGTAGCGCCACCTTTTGCTGCGATTACAGCTGTAAGTCGCTTGGGGTATGTCTCTATCAGTTTTGCACATCGAGAGACTGAAATTTTTTCCCATTCCTCCTTGCAAAACAGCTCGAGCTCAGTGAGGTTGGATGGAGAGCATTTGTGAACAGCAGTTTTCAGTTCTTTCCACAGATTCTCAATTGGATTCAGGTCTGGACTTTGACTTGGCCATTCTAACACCTGGATATGTTTATTTTTGAACCATTCCATTGTAGATTTTGCTTTATGTTTTGGATCATTGTCTTGTTGGAAGACAAATCTTCGTCCCAGTCTCAGGTCTTTTGCAGACTCCATCAGGTTTTCTTCCAGAATGGTCCTGTATTTGGCTCCATCCATCTTCCCATCAATTTTAACCATCTTCCCTGTCCCTGCTGAAGAAAAGCAGGCCCAAACCATGATGCTGCCACCACCATGTTTGACAGTGGGGATGGTGTGTTCAGGGTGATGAGATGTGTTGCTTTTACGCCAAACATAACGTTTTGCATTGTTGCCAAAAAGTTCAATTTTGGTTTCATCTGACCAGAGCACCTTCTTCCACATGTTTGGTGTGTCTCCCAGGTGGCTTGTGGCAAACTTTAAACAACACTTTTTATGGATATCTTTAAGAAATGGCTTTCTTCTTGCCACTCTTCCATAAAGGCCAGATTTGTGCATTATACGACTGATTGTTGTCCTATGGACAGAGTCTCCCACCTCAGCTGTAGATCTCTGCAGTTCATCCAGAGTGATCATGGGCCTCTTGGCTGCATCTCTGATCAGTCTTCTTCTTGTATGAGCTGAAAGTTTAGAGGGACGGCCAGGTCTTGGTAGATTTGCAGTGGTCTGATACTCCTTCCATTTCAATATTATCGCTTGCACAGTGCTCCTTGGGATGTTTAAAGCTTGGGAAATCTTTTTGTATCCAAATCCGGCTTTAAACTTCTTCACAACAGTATCTCGGACCTGCCTGGTGTGTTCCTTGTTCTTCATGATGCTCTCTGCGCTTTTAACGGACCTCTGAGACTATCACAGTGCAGGTGCATTTATACGGAGACTTGATTACACACAGGTGGATTGTATTTATCATCATTAGTCATTTAGGTCAACATTGGATCATTCAGAGATCCTCACTGAACTTCTGGAGAGAGTTTGCTGCACTGAAAGTAAAGGGGCTGAATAATTT